>NC_058408.1:87371166-87622079 GCF_002201575.2 Neomonachus schauinslandi
AGTCCCAGAGATGTGCTCTGATTGGCCCTCTGTCCCTTGAGGGGTGACGGCAGTGTCCCCACAAAGGAGTTGTGGGTGGCCTTGGCTATGGGCAGACTGTGTCAGGACCTGAAACACAGCTCGGAGTGGCTAGATGACAGATTCGAGCTGGAAGCAGAACAACCTGGGGCAGGCGGCTGGGGCCGAGGGAGCCCAGCTCTCGGAAACGGGCCACCCTCTCCCTCTTCCCCTACCTCAGCGCCCCACATTCTCTCCTCCGCCGCCTTCTAGACCTAGCTCTCCACCAGCTGTGTACTGGGAAACTCTGGCTGCGTAATTTCTGCCAAGTTATTCCTAAGAGCACCAAATTTGTCCTCAGCGGTACCTGGATTAAAAAATGATTTTCATGGGCGCCTGGGTGGCTCAGATGGTTAAGCGTCTGCCTTCGGCTCAGGTCATGATCTCAGGGTCCTGGGATCGAGTCCCGCATCGGGCTCCCTGCTCTTTGGGAGCCTGCTTCTCCCTCTGCCTTTCTCTCTCGCTCTGTCTCTCATGAATAAAAAAAAAAAAAAAATGATTTTCATTTTTTTGTGCAACCCTATGGCATAACGTGACATTTTTTTCAAAGCAAATAGCTCATCCAGCTATTTTTATCTCGTCCTGGGTTTTTCCAGTTCTTGTTCGTTGGCATAAACAATGTTCAGTTAATCAAGCAGAGCACCTGCTATGCACCAAGCATAACTGCAGGGCTTGGAGCGGCAAACGCCAGAGACGGCCCAGCCCCTATAGAGGGCGTGTCCGGGGCCGAGAGGGACAAGGCACAAGTCAACACAAGTGCAACGGGCAACCAGACCCGTGAGAAGGGCTGCAAAAGCCCACTGGGCCCCGAGGTGTAGATAACGAAGGGGACCTGCCTGGACACGGAGCTCGGAGCCACCTGCTCCGAGGAGAGGGTATTCCATCTGTGGCCTCGTCTTCTCTGTATCCACCTATTGTTTTACAACTCACACGTTTGTCATACAATTTCCTATGTACTAACCTGGTAATTGCTCATTTTACAAGATCCTCGACAAGCGGTATTATGAAATCCATTTATCGATGTGAAAGGAAGACCCCAAGAGTCCAAGCGTTTAGTAAGTGTCAGAGCAGGCTTTGGCTTAGATGGATCTAACATTAAAGCTCAGGCTCTTGCCACTCTAGAAGTATATTTTGCAGAAGACCAGTCTTGCAAAGCGCTCCATGAAGAAGTGTTCTGCGACCAGGTAAATTTGGGTAATGCTGAATTCTGCGTTCATCTCCCCATTGTCCTAGAGATTCATGATGCTCTTCATGCCAGTAAGAGCTCTGAGAAGTCCTGCCGTAAAAATAAACCACCTCTTTAACTTTAGCCTATCAACTTTTTCTCCTTGATACAATAGAATAGTTTACAGCTGTGTGGTCCAGTGCAGAGCCACGAGACCCTGTTGAGTGTGGGCTGGCCTGAACTCTAAGGATGACATACACACCGAGTTACAAAGACTTAGTGCAAAAGAAGAATGCAAACTATCTCGTTAACAATTTTTACATTGATTAAATGTTGAAATGATAATATTTTGGCTATATTGGGTTAAATAAAATGTCAAGAAACTTAATATTACTCATTTCTTCTTTTTTTATGTGGATACTAGAAAATGTAAATTATATCGTGGCATTAAAATGAACTCAAACTAACTACATTAACAAGGATAAATTGCAAAACATAATTTTACATAGAAGATCAAGTTATAAAATGATAAATGAAATATGAGATTGTTTATTTAATGTTTAAAACCATGCAGTATAATAGCATCAATGAGTATATACATGCGAAGTATACATTTACAGGATAAAAACCATGCACAGGATCAACACCAGAACTTCAGGTAATTCATCTTTTTTGTAGACTGACCGCTGGGCCCTTTTTACTTCTTATCCCTTTTAACACATCACAGAGCTCATGTTCTTCAAGAACACAGCTTGGGAAATCCACACTTGAAGACTTAATCTCTGTCAGTGGAATTTCAGGGATGGCCCAATGGAGCAGAGGAGATATTTTTAAAACAGGTGATCTCTCTGGCTCAAAACTTCTACTTTATGTGCAAAACCAGGAGAAGGCAAAGGTAAGGAGAACTTTCCTGCATACATGTGAGGGAAGACCCAGCGAGCCTGGCTAGTTTCTCAGCCTCCCGCTTCAGAGGGAGAACTGACACCAAGGTAGAGTCATGGCATTCTTCACGGTGGGGGCTGAGCGGTGCCTACCAGGAAGCCCCCCCACCCCCCAGGCATAGTGTGGTGGGCTGTGTCACTGAGCTACCTGGGCTAAGGTCTGCTCAGCCACCTGGGCACATTACTTACCCATTTGGCCTTAATTTTCTCATCTGTAAAATGGGGATGATAATGGTCACACCTGAATGGGCTAGGGTGAGGATTAAATGAAGCGATGATACGTATCAGTGCAGTGCTTAGACTGGCCCCCACTATGTAAGTGTTTGTTCAAGAAAATAAACTAAAATGGAATCCTGCCCTATCAATGCTTAGGCTTTTGTCTTAACAACGAGCTGCTCGGACTAGCACCCCTTGCCTCCACTGCCACGATCCCGATCCTGTCCTTAGATGCCCACAGAATTCCCACAGGTATCTGTGGCCCCTGTGGGGAACGTCCAGGACAGACTTGCCTTCATGCGGACAGAAAGAGGTTTTCAGTCCCTGACACGGTGTTGTCTTGCGCTCTGCCTGAGCTGGCCGCTAGACCTGGGGCAGCTCTCTGAATGCCCTTCAGTCTTCTGTGCTGGGTGTGTGAAAGTTCAGGCCACGCTGATGGGAACGAGGCATCTCGCACTTTCCCTTTGCTCTTCCCAAGCATTCCTGACAGCTTTCTTTTATTCGTTGGGCGGGTTATCACAGAAATAAGGCGGCCAGCTTACGTATGTAGTCATCACACAAGTGAAACAGCCTGAGATAATTTGAGAGCGGTTTCAGAGGTTTGTTTTCTCTCGCAGGTTATCTGAAGTTACTGAACAAGGCATGCAACTCAGAGCAACTGAGAACATTTTAGTGTTTTTCTTCTTTTCCCTCCACAAAACAGGAGGACCGTGGGCGGGAGTCGCTGCTTGTTTCTCTCAAGTGGGTTTGTTCTTTAGCTCATGAGTTAACTATAGTCAGATCTTATTAATTTCTATTTAAATAATTTGAAATGTTGTAATTCATACAGGACTCAGATCGATGTCTCTGAACCTTGACAAAGAATATGTTAGTGAAAACCATAAAAAGGGAGTGCCTAGGTGGCTCCGTCGGTTAAGTGTCTGCCTTTGGCTCAGGTCATGATCCCGGGGTCCTGGGATGGAGCCCCGCATCAGGCTCCCTGCTCAGTGGGGAGCCTGCTTCTCCCTCTCCTTCTGCCTGCCACTCCCCTTGCTTGTGCTCACTCTCGCTCTGAAAAATAAAAATCTTTAAAAAACGAACAAACAAAAACCTTTAAAAAAGAAAACCACGGTAAGGTGAAGAGTCCCAAATTTAGGATCCAAAGTGGGTGGGTTCAACTCTTAGTTATACCAAGAAGTTTTCCCATGAGGCCACTGGTTTTCCTGATTTAGGTATTCTCGTCTGTAAAGTGGAAATCGTAGAAGTGTGTACCTCCCAAAGGTGTAAGGATTCAGCAAGACAATGAAAGTGAACAACCTTCGTAAACTGTAGAGTTATGCAAATAAAAATAGCATTGTTTATAGGCAGTGTATCATAGGAGTGTAAACAGGAAAAATAAAATATCCAACATAATACTGCAAAGCTCTGTGAGCATTCTATCTTCTCGCTATTGCCAACCCTTCTTTTTAATCTACTGTGACCAGCTTCCTAATGACCTCTCTTTGGAATCACTTCCTTAATAGTACAAAATTATCTTTTTAACACAGCCACATCTTTTATAAAAAAGTCTCCTATGCTGAAATGTGTCCTTTCCGGCCATTAGGACAATTAGGGAAGTCGGTACATGCTTCCGTTTATAAATGGAGAGATCAGGATGGGTTACATAGTTTATAGACAGAAATGCAAAATGAAGATGTGGGTCCCTTGTCCACAAAACATTACGAGTTTCAAGTGGTGAGCACAGAGCATCAAACCAAGAGTTGGGCCCTCTGAGCACAGGGCCCTGGGTGACCGCAGTGATGCAGGAAGGTCAGAGGCTGAGAGCAGGGAGGCGGGAGGGCCACCCCTCGGCTGAGTGTGTCTCAGGAGCTAGTAGGAATTTGCCCACTTCTAATGCCCAGTTCAGATTCCTATGATATTAAAGAAGTTAGAAACAGATCTATGGATACAGCAAACATGTATTAGGTGTCTGCTCTATACACAATACTAAACTAGGTCCTGAAGGAGTGGGAGAAGAAAGGCAAGCAGTCAGAAAGAGGAAAGTGCAATAAAAAGATTAAAAATAGGTCTCTGGCAATCCTTCCAAGGGTGCAATGAATTCTAAGGTGGAGAACAGGGAAGGGAGACTCCTAGGAAGAGGGGGACTTTGAGTTCACCCCAGAACCTGGGTAAGACTTGAACAAAGTCCTATCCAGCTTCACTCAGGAGTCCAGCAGACCTCTGGGCACTACAGCTTATTCGGGTCCTTCTAATCCTGGGTGGGCTCCCAGAAACCCTGCCAGGGATCCTGTGTATAGAAAGGTAGCATGCTAGGGCCCGCCGGGACCCAGAGTGACAACTTCTGGAGAGACAGTTTGCTTCTTAGGGCTTTATTAAGTGTTTATATGGAAAAGAAGTTGGTTGGTGAAATCCCAATCACTCACTTCACCATGACTTCAAAAATATAAAAACTACGTGTTCTCAGCAAAGTATTCGGAGATAAAAGAGCAGCCCGCCTGCTTCAAAGGGGGGTCCTGTAAAATGCAAGGGCTGATGCCTCCTTCAGAGTTCTGTTAAAGGGAAGCTTGGCTTGGTTGAACCTTCCAGAGATAACTTGGGAGCACCCTCCACCCTCGGAAGAGAGCTCTGTGGGCACAGGCGGGTCTCCGCTTTCTTATGCTGTTGGTGTTTTTCACCCCCAGGAGATTTGTTCCGTACTTTTCATGCTCCTTTCTCCCTCTTCCTTTCTTCCTCTTTCTTTTCTATGAGTATTTGGATCTACTTAGCCACACATTATCTAAATCCTACTTAAGATAAGCAGGAAAAGGGATTTAGGAGTTAGAGTGGAAAAGTCCTTGAAACTTTCAACTCTCTGTATGAAAACAAAAGCAAAGTGGGTAGGAAACCAAAGGGAGGGGGGAGGTGCAGAGAGATTTCAAAGGACTGAATATTGAGGAATATTTGCAAACAAATCATATAAATATATTCATCACTGGAAGCACATTTGTGCATAGCTAAGAAGATATTCCTCCCATGAGGCATAAAGGAGGACAGTTCTAAAAGTCTTAAAATTGTACATTTTTCACATAGGATTAAAATTTGGGGAGGTAAGTTTTGGAGGGTACAGGCAGTGAGGAGTAGAGATAGCAAATTGCAATAGCAGATTGGTTGGTCAACAGGAACCTCAGACATGTTTAAATGTCCTTGATGCTCCTGTAGGACTAGAGATCCATGGTGCGCCACTCCCAGTCTTCCTGGCTCATAGTGTGGGTTCCCTCCCACCCACCTTCCCAAGCCCAAACCTCTGCCTGCCCCAAGGTCTCTGGTCTGTGAGGGAGGAGGCAAATGGGGGAGGGGGAGATGCCTCACCTCCAGTGAAGGTGAGGGAGACAATGAGAAGACACCCCGAATTACATTTTTATAAATAGAGAAAGCCATGCAACAACATTACAAAGGTCACGAGGCAAGAAGGAAGTTGAGCCCAGTTCTGTTGCCCCATTTTTCAGCTGAAGGGCATTCACTTGACTGGGGCCCCACAGAGAATTCCTTTTTATTTTTTATTTTTTAAAGATTTTATTTATTTATTTGAGAGAGACAGACACAGAGACAGAGAGAGTGCCAGCGCAAGAGCCGGGGGAGGGGCAGAGGGGGAGGGAGAAGCAGATTCCCCGCTGAGCAGAGAGCCCGATGGATGTGGGGCTCGATCCCAGGACCCTGGGATCATGATCTGAGCCGAAGACAGACACTTCACCGACTGAGCCACCCAGCACCCCCCACCCCCAGAGAATTCTTAAAGTGCTTGCAGAGTGCAAGAGCAACAGAAGTTTCAAGGCGTGACTGATCGCAACTGCTCTGACCCACTTCTGGGGTCTTTGTACCCCGTCTCTTCAGAGGCTGAAGGAAAAGGCCCACTTCTGGGCATCATTTCTCCCTTCAGCCTCTTGTGCCATCTTGAGAGTCTTCTAGCCTGGAAGCAAAAGACAGCCGCCATTGACCCCCACCTGAACTGGCCCAGTTGCTGTTCCTTAAACATGGCCTCATTCTTTCTAAGTTCCTCCTGGTGCAAATGTCAAGGCTTTCCTGGGCTGGAGGGAACGATGGGGGGCGGGTCCTCCAGATACTGCTAACATTGTCCAGACGCAGCTCAAAGCAATCAGCCGGGAGTCAGATCCCTTCCAAGCACACTCATGTGGAGGCTGTGGATTCACGGTGCAGGGCTCCTTACCTCCAAACGAAATGGTATTGATACCCAGCATCTCTCTTGACCAGGGGCGACCCCCAAAGAGGCAGAATTCATATGGTACATATGCATGAGGCCAAGAAAAGCAAGGGAGGTACTTGTTTTCATCAATGCACTGACGGGTTGGGCTTAGCCACGAGCTCTGACTGCCCGTCAAGGATGAGTGCTGTGGCGGCCATGCTCCCCAAGGTGGAGGTTGGGGGAGCAGAGACGGATGGAGACGGCTGAGGGGCCTGTGAGGGGCGCAAACACTCTGTCCCAGCTCACACTTACCTTTGGCCTGACATCCTCCCCGGGGGGCCTGTAGGCTTTCAGCAGAGTGCATAAACCATAACTCGCCACGCTTACCATAATTATAGCCTCAGCCCTGAATGGGGACCTGGCTGGCATTCCCAGCTGTCCAACAGCCAGAGCTAACTCTGTCTCTGATTTGAGAATGTCCCCGTTTCCTGAGTCACAGTTTGTCACTGTGTTGAATCAATCCTGTGCCCAACCCAAGTCCAAAAGCGAATTCCCTCTTCCGAGGAGAAAGGGATGGGCTGTAGGAATTTGTCCCATAAAATGTTGTTTGAGACCGAGAAGAGAAGGAATGTTTCTCTAGTGGTCTTGGAGTTAAGATATATATCTTCCATTCAGATTTATCTACATCCTATCTATGTGAATTTGATCAGGTCTATTAGCTTCTGCAGACCTCAGTACACTCGTCTGTAAAGTGGGGGCAGTGACTCTCCCCACAGGGTCAGGTGCCAGGATTAAATAAGGTAACGTGGAGGGGCTTTGTGCTTTTCAAATACTAGGTATTATAGTCTGAACAATCTAGAACAGATCACTCCTCGGCTGGCATCAAAAGCCACTCTCTCCCTGACCTCCACCACACTCAGACCACCCTGGTCACGCTGTCCCTACTCTCCCAGGGCCTTGAGAATCGTTTGGCCACACTCACTTTCATAACCTTGTCCTTGGTGACTTGTGTCTTCTTGGCATGCATGTATTCACCCCCCACACTATTTGTCCCTCAAGTGATAAGCTTCCTTGTTATGTTTTCTAAGCACCTCCCCGGCCTGATCCCTGCCCTGCTGAGGCACTGTCCTTCATTGGTGGGGTCCCGATGTCCTGCTCCCCTCCTTCCAGCCCCACCACCCCACCCGAGTACCAGCTCACCGGCACTGGTTTCTTCACTGAGCATGGATGTCACGGGTGCTTGCTGTCATGCGGGACGTGGACTCCCAGAGGCCTGTCACAGAGAAGCACACAGTGGTGAGTAAATAAACACAGTCCACGGGAGGACCATGGCCAGGAGGGAAGGAGGAAAGAGGCAGTGCGCAGAGCCTTTTGGGAGATGGGGCCTGAGGTGGAGAAGCTCCCCGGGAAGTGATGTGGGGAGGTGCCCGGGGAAAGGGGGGCCTCCACGCAGTCCAGTTCGTTCTCTGAATCTGGATCTCTGGCTCCTGGGGGCGGGGGGTGACCTCAGCTCTTGCAGAGTTCCAGAGGTCCTGCAAACATTCGATTCGCATTTCTTTTCTTTTTTAGAAAATATTTTAAAAATACATTTCAACCAGACAGGAAAGTACAAAGAATAATACAGCAAACGTTCGTGTACCCATCAAACAGATTTTATAAATGTTGATTTTAGAAAACTTTAGATGTATGGCTCCAGATAAATAGACACACAGGTGTACATGTACACACACACACACACACACACACATATATATATAATATGTATTTTAATTATGAAAGTATGAAAAGTAGCACACACCCAGGCAGGCTACATACAAATGTATACATACTTACCAGACTAGCTCTGTGACAACTTCTCAATAAAGCTCTCTCCTCCTCTGTGCCTTTATTTAGGCTCATTATACATGAGCTGATGGTGAGGAAGCCTGTAGTTCTGTCTGGGGCCACACGTCAAGGTGCCTGCAGCCCTGGACAAGAGAAGCTGTGACTCCAAGTCCAGGTCACTAGGTGGGTCCCTGTGCTTTCATCCCCTTTCTGTGAAACCTTGCTTCCTCTCTCCTGCCTCAGTGTCTTCACCTGTGAAATGGACACGAATCACGCCCACCAGGTAGCATAGTTGTGAGGGCTGAATGAGCTAGCTCATGCAAAGACTTCGAGCCGTGCCGGCCCGTGGGAAGGGTTAGTGAGCGTTGGCTGAGATTGCTGTGAACTGTTACTGTGGTTGTAGTATGTGTCTGCTTGGCACATGGTCCTGTCAAGGCATGACTGTGGTTTTTGTGGTTATTGTGAGTTTTGCATGCTTTTTGTTTTACTTCTACATTTATAAATGCTTTTTTTTTTGGCAAAGTGGAAAAACTGAAACTTGACTACTTGTTAAAAAATGAAAAATTTGAGGGCGCCTGGGTGGCTCAGTTGGTTAAGCGACTGCCTTCGGCTCAGGTCATGATACTGGAGTCACAGGATCGAGTCCCGCATCGGGCTCCCTGCTCGGCAGGGAGTCTGCTTCTCCCTCTGACCCTCCTCCCTCTCATGCTCTCTGTCTCTCAATTTCTCTCTCTCAAATAAATAAATAAAATCTTTAAAAAAAAAAAAAAAAATGAAAAATTTGAGGTGCCTTGGTGGCTCAGTCGGTTGAGCATCTGACTCTTGGTTTTGGCTTGGGTCATGATCTCATGGGATTGAGCCCCATGTCAGGCTCCACACCCAGTGGGGAGTCTACTTGAAGGTTCTCTCCCCCTACTCACGCGCTCTCTCTCTTTCTCTCTCTCTCTCAAATAGAAAAATAAATAAATAAAAGAAAAATGAAAAAAAGAAACTGGCTAAGCCTAGGGCAAAATGACATCACAGCAATCTCCCAACCAATGTTTCGCCCAATGCCACCCATACTGACAACCCCGTAGGACAGGAAGGCAGAGGGGTGGAATCAGGGTCCAGAGGGCGATGTCCTAATAACCTGTTGGCAGGGCTCATTGCTTATTGTGACAGAGATCTTCTCATGCTCTTGGTATGCTTATGCTGTTCCTGCCAAATTAAGATATCTTTTGAAAGTAAAAAAAAGAAGAAACACAAAAATATGGTTTTCATCTTATTTCAGTGCAAATTGAAAGTTACTGAAAAAATATAAAAACAAATGAAATGAGAAGATGAAATACACATATAGGGATGTGCAATAGAAGTTACCTCTATTACACGTAAGAGATTGAAGTTGTAAAATGTGAGAAGAAAACTTTCCTTATTTGGGGACACTTGACATAAAGTGTATAAAATGAGCAGGCTTTGGGAAATGCGATTCGTGCCCCCCCCCCCCATCTGGTGACAGAGCCCAGACACGGATCCAGGAAGCTTGGCTTAGTAAAAAGTGTGAGATCAGGGGCATTGTGCCATCAGCTGGGTGAGGGTGCCCATGTTCTGGGTTTCAGCATTTTACTTAGTTTTGCAAAATATGTTGACACAGGTGAGCAAAGTTTGTCTTATGTAAAACCTGACACATTCACAACAGCCACGAAGAAAACATTCCATTCAGGTAGGTTTTTAATACACCATCAAGTAAATTAGAACAGGCAGCAACATCTGTAGCCCCGGTTTGACAGTCCCAAGAGGAGGAGTTTCAGGAGGAGGAGCCACATGGCCATCTTGTGCTTTCCCAGCTCCAGGGGCATGTCGTCTCCACATCTGAAGATCTGTGAGGTGGGCTTGCGCTTTACCATCCCCATGGGCCAGCTTGCTTCCTGGTGGTGGTGGTCATTGCTCACCCTTGCCCGACAAGGCTCAGTGTTGCCCAGTCTTGAGGACGAGAGAGAGTATCCTTTTAGGACCTGAGTCATCCACACCCAGGCAGCTTGGAAGATGTCCTGTAGGAAACACAGGGATTGGTCTAACTTTGTGAAGTTTCATAAACAGCTTCACCAGTTTTATTCCACTTATATCTTTTGTTTTATGAAAGAATGTTATATGATTTTTAAAAATATGAGTACGTTAAAAAGAAGACGTCTAACAGTTACGAAATTACATGATAGGAGATAAAAAAGCATTGTCTCTTTGGCAGTGTTTTTCCTTTCTTAGTGGTGCTCAAGATAATGATGTTAGCTCACATATGCACCTTTGATTTGGTGAAACAGGTTACATAGATAAGTAAGTTGCATAGAAAAGCACTCTGCTAGGATCTTTCAAACTGGTATTGAATGATATAGAAATTGTCAGTTTTACTAACAGTTATTTGTAATCGTATATAAGAACTTGCCTTTTCTTAATGAAGTCTGAAGTCTATCTCTAGAGAAGATGTAATACTGAATATTTAAATGAGACACAAAATCACATATATATTATGTGTGTATATGTGTGTATACATATACATATACACGTAAAAGTATTTTGTGTATATACATATATGCATTAAATGTGCTTTTTTTTTTTTTAACTGATGGAGAAACTCTACCCAGCTAAATACTGCCAGATATAACATGGTTACTCTAGTTTCCATGTTTTGCTGATATTTTTAATGAACGGAACAAATTCAATTCAGGCCACGAGAGTTACAACATTACGATGATTGCAACTGCAGGGAAATCGTTGGCAATGAGAAAGCAAAGAAAAGTCTGAACTTGATCTACAAAATTAAATAAATTGGACTGTTTTAGAACTTTGCTTAAATATTTTCCAGAGATGCGTATTGGGTTATCTCAGATTTTGTTTTCTAAATGGCATGGTTTAACATTCAAAATGCTTCAAGGATGTATTAGAAAAATATTTTTGCAAGACATGGAAAAACATTCTTAGATTTCCTTCAAATAGCATATTTACTAATTAATGATGTGAAACAATCAGTTAGAACTTTTTTTGGTTGGTGATTCAGCTTTGGAACAAAAATGTTCTACTATTGTTCTCTTGAGTGTCTATATCAGAGCTCAGCAAATAGCAGGCAAATTCCAACTCACCACCTATTTTGTGTGGCCCAATCAGCTAAGAGGGGTTTTTCCTTTTTTAACTGATTGAAAAAAAATCAACAGAAGAATACTGTTTTGTGACATGCGAAAATTATATGAAATGAAAATTTCATTGTCTATAAATAAAGTTTTATTAGAACACGGAGAGGCTTATTTATTTACACATGGCTGGCAGTTGCTTTTGAGATACAGAGCAAAGTAGTTGTAACAGAGATCATATGGCCTACAAATCCTAAAATGTTTTCTACTCAGCTTTTACAAAAAATTCTGCCAACCTCTAATCTCAATGAATTTGGCGAAAGAACATCCTGAAGCTACAAAGTAAATTATTTAAAAATCGTTAGCATGCTCAACTACTTATCTGAGCAAGCCACACCTTTCTCAACATTCTGAAACTAAAAACAATAGATAGAAATAAATCAGTTGGTAGGACTGTTATTAGTATTTCTGACCTTTTTTCTTTCTTTAGTATTTCTGAAATTTTTTTTTTTTAAAGATTTTATTTATTTATTTGAGAGAGAGAGAATGAGAGAGAGCAAGCACATGAGAGGGGGGAGGGTCAGAGGGAGAAGCAGACTCCCTGCCGAGCAGGAAGCCCGATGCGGGACTCGATCCAGGGACTCCAGGATCATGACCTGAGCCGAAGGCAGTCGCTTAACCAACTGAGCCACCCAGGCGCCCAGTATTTCTGAACTTTTTGTTGAATAAAATATTTCTAACGATTATTGATTGAATCTGTAATTAGTAAATGTAATAAATTTGAAGTAGCATAAATCTGTGCCCATAAAACATCAACTCTGGTTTTATATTTTGGGCTTTTGCGTAAGAGTTTATTTTAAAATGGAATCCATCCCTGTAAAAAATGTAAAATTTATTGGAATATAAGAGGTAAGAGTTTAAAGAAGTAGGGACTCTGGGCCCTGATGTCCCATTCTTTGAGGTCTCTTTCAAATGCCCTTTTCAGGCAGATGCTGACCACTTTGGTTCTAAATGTCCTTTTCTCTTCTGGGTGTGTAGTAGCCTGCTGTCTCCACCTAGGCACTTCTCAGGTATTCTTAGAAAATTTTCCTATGTTTGAGTCTAATTTCCTTACTGAGGTTTTAAGTTCCTGAGGACAGGTGAAGTGTCTACCCTTTATTTCTTAACTGAGTGATGCCTTTGGGGAAATTCATAATTTATTTGCATGTTTACACTTTCCCCAACTCTTGAGTTAGGCCAGGGAGATAGCATTATACTTGACCATGGTTTTACAGTTAAGTATTTTTGCATATATGATCTCAGTTGAGTTAGGAAGAGCTGGTCGTAATTCTGCAGGTAAGATCTGTGGCTTGGCCAAAGCTCAGGAAACTAGGAAGGGCTCACTGGCATCAGAACCTGAAGGTGTGGTTCCTGATTTAGTGTTTACTACTGGACTTTGAGCTAAAGCAAGGCAGGATGGTAGGCCCTGTGTAGGAAAATGGGTCATGAGAAGCATCCCTGAGTGGCTGCCTTGTATAATGGTTGAGGGACTGATATGGTGGTCTATGTCATAAGGGACACACTGGGCATCAAAGGGATGGAAGCTTACTGAGTGTTTCACGTGTATGTTCTCATTTAGTCCTAAGACAACCTTACAGAATAGATTCTAAATCCCCATCTTGTAGATGTGGACATGGAAGCTTTGTGAGTTCAGTGATCTGCCCAAGGTCATGCCACTGGGCCACTGTGAAGTCCCACTTTAAGCCTAACTGTCCGGTATGGGGTCTGTGTCCCACCCATGAGTCTCCCTCTTATCCTGCCACATATGCCTCCCATCTATAGGGCTGACTCTTGCTTTTTGGAAACCAGGGGGAAGAGCCAGTGTCCCCCCAGGGAAGCTGACAGTGGTGATACTCCCCAGGGCAAGGAAGTCCCTGCAGACAAAGAGAAGCCAGGATGTATCCCAGTCATCAAAGCAACACGAAGTGGAGAGAGTAGCTGTGCTGCCTGGGAGCTGGGGTCTGGAGACTGTACCCTCCGGACACCCAGCACCCAGGAAACCAGAGGAGCCTCAACAACATGGGATGGGGGTGATTCAAGGATGCTCGGCTCCACCGTCTCCTGCCTCTGGGCCCCTGGGATGAGGGCTTGAACCCTGCCATGATTTTTCCATCCCTGGTTCCAAACTCTTGGGAGGCAAAGCTGTTCTTCTTTCTTTTCAAACCCATCTTCTGCTCACTGAGTCAGGGAAGAGGAGAATACTTTACTGCATAAATGGGAATGGGTGGGTTTCTAAGTGGACATGCCTGCTGTTGGTCAACTGGGTCGGTACACCTGACTATCTGCTGCATGATCTTGAGCAAGTTAGAAGTCCTGTAATTCTCGTGGGTAGAATGGGAATAATAATACTTACCTGACAAGCTTGTGTGATGATAAAATGAGGTAATGTGTGAGTTTCTCTCTGTCTCTCTGTCTTTCTGTGTCTCTGTCCCTGTCTCTCTCTCTCTCTCACACACACACACACTCAGAATAATTCATTCCTTTGGTATATGCACCATGCTTGGGGAGCATTTGGAAAGTAAAAGATGGCGCCAATGGCCAGTGCCGAGGATGGGTGTCAAGGCTCTTAGGATTCCCCACCCTAAGGTCAAAGGGACTATAGGAAGCTGAAACAGGAAGAGAACATGAAAACACACTGGCATGTGCCTTTGACTTTTAAGAACTTGCTCACACTGTGTCTTGATTCACTGGACAAGAGGAGCTGAATCAAGCAGAAATGCATGTCTGGACAAGAGCCTCCTGCACGTGTCCCTCATGCACACTTCCTGCCCCGTCCGCACAACGCGTATCAAAATCCCTGTGCCGACCTGGGCCGGGGGACGAGGACCACAGGCTTTTCCAGGGTGGTGGGGTGAGAACACAGAACAGCCCAGAGTAGCCAGCTGTCTGTTCCCATGGTATTTTCTTTTGTCTTGAGAGTGCATTACTTGCAGAACCAGAAGCTGTCATGCTGAGGTGAGGGGCATCGCAGAGGTGAGGGGAAGGCTACCGTTCTCCCCCAGGCCTTTCTTATCTCATTCAGCCACACTGAAAGCCGCTGAGGATGCACAATTATCTCAGGGCTGACTGATCCTTTCTTCCCTTAATGCAAAACTGAAGTCCACACCTTAGGAAGAAAATAATATGTGTGTGTGTGTGTGTGTGTGTGTGTATGTCTATGAGAGCTTTCTTTGCATGATATGATATTGTTTTATGGCCTGCAAAATGCTGACCAGGAAAAATATTGTCCCATTGTTTTGATCCTGTTCACAAGCACAACGCCCCAAGAGAGGGTATATCATCTGAAGTATCTGCTGGCTCGAAGGCTGGTTTAGAGGCAGAGAGAGCGTCCATCGGCTGCCGGGCACTGACTCATTTCTTGCGTAGCTTCGGCAAACCAGGGTCTGTGCCAGGCTCCAGGACACACATTAAAAGTGACCCATTAGTTCAGGTTTTGCCCCAGCACAGCTGAAGCCTTAGGAAGGCCCAAGAAAGGAGCCACCAGCTGACGGGCTGTTGCCTGGCTGGGGGGGAGGAAAGGACCCCGAGGGCCTCCCCCATCTTGGTGTTTGTCACGATTAACAGTGGGTGCAGCCAGAGTGTCTTCTCCGGAGTATGGCCCAGGGCCCTGTGGCCGCAGGAGGTCAATAAATATTTGTTGGCTGACAGACTCCTCTTCTTGTCTTATTTATTACAGAAACCCTTCAAGGCCTGTCCCTGCTGGTGAGCCCCCAGTGTGGCCCCGTCAGAAACAGGAGACAATAAATGGAGACGGATGGTCTGTCTGGGGAGTGACACCACCTTCCTTTGGGCCGGCCCCTCCCCAGCTGGGCCTTCACTGAAGGTGCAGGAAGGGGTACGTGGCCTCCGACAGGCTGCCGGGCAACAGGGACGGGGCTCTCCTCCTTCCCTTGCTCCCTCCCCTGACCCGAGGCAGGACGGACAAAGGGAAACACCATGTGGGTGTCGGATTATTGGCCCCCAGTTTCACACCGGCCTGGCAGGGGGCCCAGGCTAAAGTTTCACAGAGTCAACAGATGTGCTTCTAATTATTTATTAGAACTTCTCTCAGTGGGAATCAGTTCTTCTGATGAGACCCTGCAAGCGTGCAAAGGCTCGCCTGTAGGTCAATCAGACAAGCAGGGTGAGGAAAAGCAGGAAAGGCAACTCGGACTTACCCGTCTCCGATTATAATTCAGTCTTCGGATTCAGGTATGTTTTTATGTATAAAATGTGGAAAGTCACAGATATAGACACAAAGCCAGGTGTGTGCTGGCTGCTAAATGACCGAAACAGTGGCCAGTATGGGCTGAGTTGTGTCCCCCAGCCCCCAAATTCATAGGTCAGTCTTAACCCCTAGTACCTCAGAATGTGACCATATTTGAAGCCAGGGCCCTTAAAAAGGTGATTAAAGTTAAAAGGGATCATTAGGATGGACCCTGACCTGACTCGGTCCTTATAAAAAGAGAAAAACAGGATAAAGACACACACAGAGGGAAGACCATGGGAGGACACAGGGAGAAGGTGGCCATCTGCACCGCAAAGAGAGGCCTCAGAAGGAACCAATCCTGCTGACACCTTCATCGTGGACTTCCACTGTGAGGAAAGAAAATTCTGTTATTCACGCCATCCAGTCTGTGGTACTTGGTGATGGCAGCCCCAGCAGACCGACACAGTGACCACAGTAGGCCTGGGGAAGGCTGCCCTTTGTACTGATGCTGTCACAATTCACAAACTGCACTCCTGGCTGGGGGCTTAGATGATCCTTTCAGAGGCCTAAAGGGCAGAGCGGGAAGTGTCCAAGACACGTAGTCCCTCATCCAAGCTACTGGGGACAGATGTGTTTGGACTTCAGAATTCCTCATTTTGGAAAGAATCTGCATGCATAAACCACATGTCATCTAATACACCTAGAGGTCTGAGAGAGCACCCATAATCAAACACAGTAACATTTCTGAAATGAAACAGAACAGCATATGTAGATAGATATCTCGATATAGATGTATATTTGCATTAAGAGGGATAAAGAAAGAATATATATATATATATTTATAACCTTGAGTTTGTTCAGGTCAGATTTTGCCACCAAATGAGTTTGTGCTAGATGGAAAAATATTTGCTTGGTTTTGGGGATTTCAGAACTATGCATAGGGAATGACAGACCTAACCTAGTACCCTGTCTCTGCCCCCCGACTTTAACTCGAAATCAAGATTCAGGGGGTTAGCTGCTCATCAGGGATCATCTGGCTCATAGAAGACCAGCTGGGCTTTTCTAATTCTAGGTCTGTCTTTTCAAATGTGCCCCGAGGGCCACCCCGTATGGTTTGCTCTCCCTCAGCTCCTTGCAGGACACCACCTTCTCATCCACACATCACCCACAGCCTTCATCCATAGCCCATTACTTTCCCTGCTTACCTTGAGGACTTCACAGCTGTCGACAGACATTATCTTCTAGGCTCACTTCCCTGACCCTTCCGACTCTCGTAATGTCAGAATTGGAAATGATCTTAAAGATACAAGTCAAGCTGTTTCAGGTGAAGCTGGAGCTCCCTTCCTCCCCCAACTAACCAGAGGGAACCGAGGGACCTCCACAGAACTCTGGGGATCCCCAAAATACAGTCTGACAACTCCCAGTGCAGTATGACCCCCGTCGATCTTATGAAGGAGAAGAATGAGCTCTGCCAGATCACAAAAGCAGCTGAAGTTAATGAGATGCAGAACAGTGGCATAGAGTCAGAAACTGAGGCCCCAAAAAGGACAGGGCAAAAAAACCCAAGAGCAAGCTGCTGTTTACATACGAGCCCGTGGGCCAGCAGCAGCCTTGCACATGGCATGTCAGGCAGATAGCTGTTCCATTCTGTGTCACTCTCCCATATGTTAAATGAAAGAGCAAGACATACTGTTTGAAATGATGCCCAGTTGTTTCTTAGAATGATGAGGCTTTTGTTCAGGAATTCTTAGTAGAGATGGTTTGCATAACACGAGCACAAACTCTCACGCCTGTCCTTGTGCCTCCAACATTCATAACAAGGCAGTGACTCCTGAGTTAACCAAAGAAATCCCAAAATATGTTACGTAAGAGAGATTTTTATTTCTCAGCTCTAGAAACTGCCAAATGGAGCTTGTTCAAACTTTCCATCTTAAAAAAAGACCTGCCTCGGGACTAAAATCCAAAATGTAAGAATTCAGTCCAAAAAGGATAAAACTCTAAAAGGTTGTGATCCTGTGAATGTGCCGGATTGCAGTGAGAAATAAAACTGTCATGGTAGGAAAAAAATATATTTAAAAGTATTCTCTATTTTGGAAAAGTTTAACCAAAAAACCTTGACTATCTCTGAGCTTTCTAAAAACCACCGCCATCTTTTTCTTTGCTTTCTTGATTGCATTGTGAAAGTCTCCTCTGTATGTTTGAAAACAGCTCCAGGGACTTCAAAGTTTGGGGGTGTAGTGCCGGTCAGCTACTGTCTGAGTCGAGTGTGGTAGGGACTGTAATTGACCTTCGATAGTCATGCCCTCCTTCTCTTGATAACAGAGTCCTCTGAGGGGCAGGGCTCATAGCTCTCTGTATAGAGATGACATTTCTCAGCCTTCCTTGCAACGACCTATGGCCCTGGGATAAAGTTCAGGCAAAAGGGATGAGAGCAGAAGAGATGGAGAGCAATTTCTGAGTTATGTCCTTAAAAGGACATGCTTGCACTTCGCCCTGCTTGATGAGATCAAAGACAATACCCAAGGTCAGAACGGTAGGCACGGGGCAGATGGTGCAGGGCCTTGTAGACTCTGATATGGAGTTCAGGGTTTTGTAGAAGGGAACCAGTTCCTGGATAAGCAGCATTACCCATGCTCCGGGCCATGTGATTTTGGACCCCTTTGTTATAGCAGCTGAGCTTGGTAGGCTAATGGGTATAAGAAGCTACACGTGGGTGTGAGGATCCACGTCTCCTGCTCCCTCCACAGGCATTTTGCTTCACTTCCTGACCCATTTTCTACTTGTTCTAGCAAGGTCCTCTCTGAGGAGAATGGCCCTGTCCTCATTGTAAAAGGACATGGAAAAGTCTATGGAGGAATTACTGTGAGGAGTACACTGTGCTAGAACAAGGGCAAGAAGTTCTGGCCTTGAGTAGAAGCCAGAACATTAAGTCAGCTTCGTGTTCACTCATAAGCCGTTGGAAAATTAGCCATTGCAACCGAGGACCCAGGAAGGCTCCGGTGTTACTGAAAAACATCTGCTTGATGTTGTGCTGACTGATAAGGGTGATCTCGGCCAATGAGAGCAGTCCTGCCACAGAGCACGGGGGTGGCTTTTAGGCCCAAAGCTCTCACATCTGGTTCAGATAATGCTATTTCATGCAATCATCGCCACACTCCCTTCTCCCACAGGGCTTTTCTCCACGGAGCAATACACAGATGTGAACTTTCTATACCGTGGTGGGGGCGGGTAGAGGGGACTGTGAAGTTTTCGATCACTTACTCACTTGTTCACCAACAACTATTTATTGAGGGTCAACTGTGTCAGGTGCTATGCTTGACAAAAGTCAAGGGCCCTGCTCTCATGGGGGCACTTGCATTTTAGTGGCAGAAGACAGATAACAAACAAGTAAGTAAACATTAGACAGTATCATTTCAGAAAATAAGTAGCACTATAATACATTAAAATTGGGTAATGTAAATAATGAGTGGAAGACCACTTTAGGAAGAGTGGGTCAGAGAAGGCCTCTTCCAGGAGCTGGCATGCAAACAGAGACCAGAACCATAAGCCATGTCAGGGGATAGCAAGTGCAAATGTCCTGGGACTGTGAAGATCTTGGAGGAACCTAGAGAAGGCTGTGTGACTAGAGGGCAGGGAGTTTGTGGTGGAGGGAAATGAGCCAAGGTCAGAACGGTAGGCACGGGGCAGATGGTGCAGGGCCTTGTAGACTCTGATATGGAGTTCAGATTTTATTTTAAGTGCAATATAAAGCCATTGGAGGATTTGAAATGGGAGAGGCACATGGCCTAATTTGCATATTAAAAAGATTGCCAGCTGCTGTGTGAAGAATGTCTTTTAAGACTGCAAAAATAGAAATAGGAAGACCAGTTAGGAGGGCATTGCTGTAATCCTGGCAAGAGGTAATAACTATTATTATCCCCATTTCACGGAGGCCTAGAGAAGATGTAATTTATGCAAATGCATACCGAAGATAATAATAATGCTTTACTTTTATTTGCGTAGTAATTTCAATTTGAAAAGGCTTTTTACCTATATCACTTTATTTGAACTTCGGAACCACCCTGGGATAAATTGTGGTCTGCATTCTTCAGACAAGGAAACCAGGCTCTGAGAAGTTGCTACGTGATGAGATTGCAGAAGTGTTAAGTGCAAGAAACCTGATTTAACTCCAGGTCTCCTGATGGCCAACCCTGTGCTTTTTCCACTCCCCTTTTGCTATACCATGCCACTCCCCCAAATTAAAAGCAGTGGGCATCGTTCTACCGTGACAGATGGTGGGCACAGCGTAACATATGGAGTTGTCGAATCACTATGTTGTACACCTGAAACTAATGTGACATTGTGTGGCAACTATACTCAAGAAAGAAAGAAAGAAAGAAAGAAAGAAAGAAAGAAAGAAAGAAAGAAAGAAAGAAAAAAAATTTTTAAAAGACTTGATTAATACTATCATATCAGTAAAAGGTTAGTATTTATACATGGCCTTCTCTTGAAAATCTTTGTTCTTCTAAAACAAGGTTCTTTTAGGAAACATTCTTCTTGTTTATATTAAACTGGAAAGATTTAAAAAAAAAAAAAAGTAGTGGGCATAGAAGCCCACCCTGACAAGCAACCTTCCGAAGTCGTGAGGCCAGTTGCTCCAGAAGGATCCCGGGCATTCAGATGACGCTCATCAAGGCCCCCTGGGACCTTATTTGCTGCAAGAAGGTCAGCGAACAAAGGAAACAGAAGACATCCCTCAGCTTCCACTCACTTGAAATCTAGTTGGAAAAATTGCACAGACTTCCATAAATAATCTAAGAATGCTCGGCAAATTACAAGTCATATCCAATTATAAAAAACTACAGGGAAGAACGCCGATTCTTTCCTTGTGGCACATGGATCTGAATTCCATTAACAAAGGTAGCTTCTTCAAACAGGCCTTAGTGGTGGTCAACCATGGCCACCAGCCCATCCATTCTCCTGGCATCATCTGCGTCATGCTCACCTGGAGAAGCACTTCTCACGTGCCCTCAGTTATTCACTGCCGCACAGCACAACACCCCACAACTTAGTGGCCTAATACAATAACCATTTTATTATCTTCATGAGTGTTGTCGTACAGCAATTTAGATAGGTCGGAGCAGAACTGGCTTGTCTCTGATCCATCTTGTCTGGGCCTCAGCTGAGAGAAGTCAAATGTCCAAGGGCTGGAGTCCCCTGACAGCCCACAGGGCTGGTGCTTGGGCTGCGATGTCTCAAGGCTGAGCTCAGCGAGGCTTCCTGATCAGAGCATTTCCATGTGGTCTCTTCATGAGGCTTGGGGTCCCACAGCATGGCAGCCTCAAGGAAGTCATGCTTCTTGTGTATAGCTCAGAGCTCTAAGAGCAAGGGTCCCAGAGGACAAGGTAGAAGCCACTTGGCTTTTTGGGATCTGGCCTTGGAAGTCCCGAAGCGTCAGTTAGGCAAAGCATCACAAGCCCATCCACACTCAAAGAGGGGGCCAGAGACGCCCCTGCCTCTCAAGGAAGAACATCAAAATTTTTACGGCCATATTTCAGAACCACCACAGTCTCTTTTTGTGTCTCAAGCAGTAAATTATCACATATAAAGGATTGATAAGACTGTGAAATAAGACTTGTGCCACTGTTTTGGATTTTTTTTTCTTTATAGTAAATAGCTATGGAAAACAAAGATATCTTCTTGTATCAAATGATTTGGAGCACAGAATTTTGCTGCATTATAATCAATAAAATGCCACCATTATAGACCTTTGGCTGTAACTCTGTAACAATTTGTAATTATTGATTTGTGTGTGTGTGTGTTTGTGTGTGTGTGTTTGTGTAGAATTTGAACCCTTTCAGTAAATATAAATTAATACTGAATAAGGTGTGCATGTGAACATGACTGGTATGAAGCATAAATAAATGATTACATTTAAGATCACCTACTTAGGAGGACATTTTTCTGGAAAGTTCATTTCAGCCAGGTTTTAAAAGATACAAGAAAATATTTATTTCAGGTGAATGCTGCTAATTATAAATGAATCAACTCTTTTCATTAAAGCAAGCCCAGCAGGACTTATACTTGGAAGTACTTAGTGTGAATTAATAGAGTTATTATGTACTTGAGATAAAAGAGAGAGAGGAGAAAAAAGTAAAGTGCCAGTGAAAGAACCATGAGGGGAAAAAGTGTGATTTTTGTCTGCTGATTCTCCTGGTGGGCTCCAGGACCACTGTCTAATCAAGTCTCAGGTAACAAGGGCACTATGATTTCAGAGTGTGGGACAAAAGAGCGAAGAGGTTTTCTTCTCCCACAGTAGGATATAAAGCATGTATGCATAGCAGAAGGAAAATATGGGTTAGTTTGACCTTTTCCAATTGCTTTTTAAAAAAAAGCTTGAAATATAATTCATTTACCATAAAATCTACCCATTTAAAATGTACAATTCAGTGGCTGTTGGTTCTTTCACTAAAGTTGTGCAACCATCAGCACAATCTAATTTTAGAACATTTCCATCACCCTGAAAAGAAACCTCATACCCATCAGTAGTCATTCCCTATCCCCAACCCCAGTCCCAACCCTAGGTAACCAGTAATCTACTTCTGTCTCTCTAGATTTGCCTGTATTGGACTTATCACATAAATAGGCCTAAAGTGATTCTTTGTGTATGGCTTCTTTCACTTAGCACTGTTTTCAAGGTTCGTCCATATATCAGAATTTCATCCCTTTTAATTCAAAAACAATATTCCATTGTATGGATATACCACATTTAGTTCATCTGTTTATCAGTTGATGGATATTTGAATTGTTTTCATTTTTGGCTATTATGAATAATACTGCTATGAATATTTGTGTCCAAGTTTTGTGTGGGCATATGTTTTCATTTCTCTTGGGTATGTACCTGGGAGTGGAAGGTGGGGTCACATGGTGACTTGGTTTGACATTTTGAGGATCTGCCAAAGTGTTTTCCAGAGTGGCTGCACATGTTACATTCCCATCAACACTGTATGAGGTTTCCAATTTCTCAATATCCTTGCCAATATTTGTTATTGTCTGTTTTTTGACTACGGTCACCCTAGAGGTTGAGAGGTGCTATCTTTTTGGGACTTTGACTTGCATTTCCCTGATGACTAGTAATGTTGAACTTCTTTCCATGCGCTTATGGGCCATTTGTATTTCTTCTTTGGAGAAATAGCCACTCAAATCCTTTCACCCATTTTTAATTGGGTTACTTGTCTTACTATTATTGAAGTTGTGTACTTTATATATTCTGGATACAATTCCCTTATTAGACATGCAATTTGCTAATATTTCCCCCCATTCTGTGGGTTACTTTCCCCTCTCTTGATAGTATCATTTGTAGTACAAAAGATCTTAATTTTGATGAGGTCCAATTTATCTAATTTTTCTTTTATTACCTGTGCTTTCGGCATCATATCTAAGAAACCACCGCCTAACCCTAGGTCATGAAGATTCACTCGTAGGTTTTCTTCTCAGCGTTTTATTATAGCTCTTACCTTTATGCCCATGACCATTTTGAGTTAATTTTTGGGTATGGTGTGTGGTAGAGGGTCCAACTTTCTATTTTTTATTTGTGGATATCCAGTTGTCTAGGCCTGTTTGTTGAAAAGTCTGTTGTTTCTCTTTTTCAATTATCTTGGTAACCTTGTGGAAATTCAATTGACTGTGAATGTAAGGGTTTATTTCTGGACACTCAGTTCTAGTTCATTGATCTGTTTTCCTCATCCCAGTATAATGCTGTCTTGATTACTACAGCTTTATAGCAAGTTTTGAAATCAGGAAGTGTGAGACCCCTGACTTTGTTCTTTTTCAAGACTGTTTTGGCTATTTGGGGTCCCTAGCATTCCCATATGAACTTTAAGGACCAGCTTGTCAATTTCTGCAAAATAGCTGGTTGAGATTTTGGTAAGGATTAAATTGAATCTACCGGTCAATTTGGGGAGGATTGTCACCTTAACAATAGTAAGTCTTCTTACCCATGATCTTGGGGAGTCTTTCTATTTATTTAGGTATTTAATTTCAATGTTTTATAGTTTTCAGTGTATGAGTCTTTTTTGTTGTTGTTAAATAGATTCCTGAGAATTTTATTTTTTGATGCTATTATACATTTAATATAATTTTTCATTTTTAGAATTCATTTTCATTTTTTGATTGTTCATTGCTAGTATATAGAAATATAATTGATATCTGTGTACTAATTTTTCTATCCTGCAATATTGCTGATACTTAGCTTTAATAGTTTATTAGCCATAAGAGTTTTTTGGTGGATTCTTTAGGATTTTTTGTGTATAAGATCATGCAATCTGCAAATAAAGCCATTTTACTTCTCATCCAATCTGGATACTTTTGGTTCTTTTTCTTGCCTTACTGCCTTGGCTAGAACCTCCAGCACATTGTCGAACAGAAGTGCAAGAGTGGACATGTCTTGTTCCTGATAATATGGGGAAAGCATTCAATCTTTCAACATTAAATATGCTATTAGCTGTGAGCTTTGCATAGATGCCCTTTTAATATGTTGAAGAAATTCCTTCCTAATTTTTAGTTTGTAGAGTGTTGTTATCATGAAAAGATTTTGGATTTTGTCAAATACTTTTCTACATCCATTGAGGTGATCATAGATAAAAGTCTTTATTGTTTATTCTAGTCATATGGTATATTACATTAATTGATTTTCAGATATTACACCAACCTTTCATCCCTGAAATAAGTCCCACTTGGTCATTGTATATATGTTGGATTTAGCTTACTAGAATTTTGATAAGGATTTTTGCTTCTATATTCATGAGAGGTATAAGCCTGTTATATCTTGTGATTTATTTGTCTGGTTGTGCTATCCAGGTAATGTTGGCTTCATAGAACAAGTTGGGATGTATTCTTCTCTTCTATTTTTTTAGAGGTTTGTGAAGGATTGGTATTAATTCTTTTAATGTTTGGTAGAATTGGGCATAGACTTTTCTTTGTGGGGAGTTTTAAATTTTTAATTAAATCTTTTTGCTTGTTTCATAGATCTATTTATATTTGCTATTTCTTCTTGAGTAAGTTTTTTCAGGAATTTGTCCATTTTACCTAAGTTAGCTCATATATTGGTAAACAGTTTGTACATAGTATTTACCATACTTCTTTTTATTTATGTAAGATCAACAGTTATACTCCCTCTTTCATTCTTCTTTTTGCTTTTTTTCTTGGTCAGTCTAGCTGAAGGTTTGACAATTTTGTTGTTCTTATCAAACTGTTGGTTTTGTTGATATCCTCTTTGTTTTTGGGAGAGAGAGAGCACAAGCAGGGGGAGGGGCAGAGGGAGAGGAAGAGAGAGAATCTTAAGCAGGTTCATGCCTAGCATGGAGCCCAGTGCTAAGCTCCATCTCACGACCCTGAGATCATGACTTGAGCTGAAATCAAGAGTCGGATGCTTAACCAGCTGAGCCACCCAGGAGCCCCCTCGTTTGTTTTTTCTGTTCTCTATTTCATTTATTTTTACTATAACTTTTATTATTTTCTTCTGCTCTCTTTGGGTTGAGTTGGTCTTCTTTTACTAGTTTCTTAAATCAGAAGTTTGTTATTGATTTGAAATCTTTCTTCTTTTTTTGCTATAGGTGTTCACAACTGTAAATTTTACTCCTACCACTGTAATAGTTGTATCTCCTAAATGTTGATATGTTTTAGTTTTATTTTCATTAATCTCAAAATATTTTCTAATTTCTCTTGTGATTTCTATGTGATTTCTTCTTTTCTCAATGGATTGCTTTGATCCATTGGTTATTTAGGAATGCGTTGTTTATTGCACATATTTGTGAATTTCTCAAGTGTTCTTCTGTTACTGATTTCTATTTTATTTCTATTTGTGGTTGGAGAAAATATTTTGTAAAACTTCAGTCCTTTTGAATTTATTTAGGCTTGTTTTATGGCCTAGCATATGGCCTATTCTGGAGAGTGTTCCACATGTAATTAAGAATAACTTGTATTTTGCTATTGTTAGGTGGAATATAGAATACTATTGTTCTTGTAGTCTATTTTCTTATAATCTTCTGCCTAGTTATTCTATTCATTATTGAAAGTGGAGTATTGAAGTCTCTAATAATTTTTTAATTATCTATGTCTCCTTTCAATACTGTCAGTTTTTGCTTCATGTATTTTGGGGTTCTGTTGTTATATGCATACATATATACATATAATCATTGTATCTTTCTGGTAAGTGGGCCCTTTTATCATTATAGCTTTTGTCTCTAGTAATAATCTTTAACTTAAACTCATTTCGTCTGATATTAGTATATAATATAATATAATATATTTTGTCTGATATTTATATCTTTTAATATAAAGTGTGTCTCTTATAGAGAACACATAGTTGGATTATTCTTTGGTATCCATTCTGTCAATCTCAGACTTTGATTAAAATTTTTTATTCCATTTATAATTATTGTAATTGCTGATTAGGCAGGATTTACATCTGCCATCTTGAGATTTGTTTTCTGTGTTTTATATCCTTGCTTCTGTATTCTTTCATCACTAATTTCTTTTGTGTTAAATGTTTTCTAGGTGTCATCTTAATTCCCTTGTATATTCTTATACTATATGATTTTTGGTTATTTTCTTAGTGGTGGCTCTGGAGATTACAATTGTCAGCTTAATTTAATACAATTTAATTTGGATTGACACTAACTTACTTTCATTAGTACATAGTTCCATCCCTCCTCTCTCCTTTATTGCCTATTATTGTCATAGGAATTTTATCTTTGTATATTATAAATCCATCAACACAGTTTTATAATTATTCCTTTAGGCAGTTATTTTTTAAATCAGATAGGAGAAGAAAAGAAGTAAAAAATGCATTTATGCTGTCTTTTATAAGTATCTAAATGGTTAGCTCTTTATTTCTTCATATGGATTTGAGCCTAGGATCTTTTCAGTTAGCAGGGCCCCTTTTAGTATTTCTTGTGGGATGGATCTGTTAGTGAAGAATTCTCTTAGTTTTTGTTTATCTGGGAATGTTTGTATTCTTCCTTTATTTTTGAATGATAGCTTTATTGAATTTATAGAATTCTTGGTTGACTGTCTTTCAGCACTTTCAATATGTTGTCCAGTGGCCTCTATAGTTTCTGGTGGGAAATCAATTGTTAATCTTATTGAGGTTCTTTTGTATGTGGTAACTTATTTTCTCTTGCTGCCTTCATGATTCTCTTTTTTTGCTGTCTTTTGACAGTTTGACTATGATGTGTCTAGGTGTGAGTCTCCTTGAGTTTATCCCACTTGGAATTTGTTGAGCTTCTTGGATATATACGTTAATTTTTGCAATCAAATTGGGGTAGTTCTTTGATACTATTTCTTCAAATATTCTTTCTGCCTTTTTCTCTTTCTCTTCTCCTTCTGGGATTCCCACTATGTGTCAATATGATTGATAATGTCCCACAGGGCTCTAACGTTCTATTCCTTTTTCTGTATTCTTTTTTCTTTCTGTTCTTCAGACTGGGTAATCTCAATTGGTTTATCTTCAAGTTCATTAATTCTTTCTTCTGATAGTTCAAATTTCCAATTCTAGTGAACTTTTCATTTTAGTTATTGTACTTTTAAACTCCAGAATTTCTATTTTTTTTTTGGTAATTTTTGTATCTTTATTGATATTCTTCATTTGGTAATACATAATTGTTATAATTTCCTTTAATTCTTTAGACATCATTTTCTTTAGTTCTTTTAACATATTTAAGATAGCTGAATTAAAATCTTTGCCTAGTAAGTCCAACATCTGGACTTGCTCAGAGCTTCTTTTCTCATATATGGGCCATAAATTTCTTTATTTTCCTATATCATAAACTTTTTGTTGAAAACAGAACATTTTTGATAATATAATGTGGCAGGTTTCAAAATAAGACACATACACCTCCTCAGGATTTGCTGTTGCTGGTTTTTCATTTTGTTTTGTTTGTTTGTTTTAGTTTCTGGTTAGTTTGTTTAGTGACTTTCCTGGACTAATTCTATAAAGTCGGCATTTCCTATATTGTGCAGCCACTGAAGTTCTGCTCTGTTAGCTTAGTGGTCAGCTAATGATTGGCCAGAGATTTCCTTAAATGCCTTGAACCAATAAGTCTTCTGCCTGTTGCCAAGGGGCTCTCTGTGTGTTGAAGCATCCCTCCAGTGCTTAAGCAGTTTACAACTCTGCTTTCGTATGTACTTTCTGCTTGTGCTGAGCTTCATGATCAGCCCAAATGAACAGATCAGGACCTTCTCAGTTCTTTCCTGAGCATATGAACACCCTGGTACATGTGCATAGCCTTCCCAATCCCCAGGAATATATCAGATCTTCTCAAATCTCCCCTGTAGACATCTCATTCTCCAGATATTCCTTTAAATTTTTACTCAGACTCTTGATTGTTCTAACTGGTATTGCAGCATCAGGCAGATGCAGTGTTTAACAATTGCTCTTGATAGTTTTTGACAAATGCCCTGGGAAAAAGCTTTTCCTGCAAAGTGAGCTCTGAGACCAAGTATCAACAATGCCCTATAAATGAGTTTTTGCCAAGAGTCTGCATGACAAGTTAACAATGAGAACGCTCAGAGGATGGGACATTTTGAGGAGCCTCAAATCCAGTCTTTTTCCTCTTGTGGCTGCAAGATTGGTGGTTTTCACAATTACTTGGGTTGTCCGGCTACTGGTTATCAAAGTTAACATGGAACTGATTAGAACGGGATGGGTATTCAAATACCACAACCCTGTTTCTTTTACCAAAGCTCAGCAGTTTTTCTTGAACAAATGCTCCCCTGATGGTTGCAAGTCTTTGGTTAATTTCTAGAGTTCTGAAAAAGTTTATTTTGACCACTTGCCCAGTGTTTTTGTTTTTATAGGAGAGCAGATTTATAGAGGTCCTTACTATGCCATTTTGTAAGTCCTGCCCCTCTTCCATTATTAAATAGGAGCATCAGTATTTTGTTGCACTAGAAAGCCATATTAAGACATTTTGTCCTCCATAAAGGCATTTTGGAAAAACACTTGATCAACTAGGTTTTTGGTGAAAAATAGTCTATGATCAAATACATTCAGAAACTTTTTCTTTTTTCTTTTCTTTTTAATTTCTTTCTTTCTTTTCTTTTTTTTTTTTTTTTTTTGGTTTATATCATTCTTGGAGACTCCCAATGCATGCTAGCATTTCAAGGTTCTGAGAAGGTCTGCTCTAAAAATCTTGCTTAATATTGTTTACCCAGCATTCCCTAAACATATTTTCCTGCATAATTCCTTTTTAAAAATTTGTTTAAAATCCCTTAGTTAGTGCTCCTCACAATACACTGTACCAACCTTAAAGGTAAATTACAGGTCTAGTGTCTGGGACTACTTTTTAGATCTAATACCTCAGCAGTTGGGTCTGATGAGAGTGATCAACGTACCCATATAATACAATGGGGATACTTTGGGCCTTAATTTCTATTTTCCTTATACTTGTCTGATTTCTAATAGTGGCTATCTTTTCTTCCAGGTTTGGAGACATGGGTCTAGCTCATCACAAAAACTCATCACATTTCAGCTCATCACAAACATCCTGAGTGACCTAAGAAAATTATTTGATCTGTTTATAGTTTTCTTTCCTTCCACCTAAGAAAATTCATGTGAACTAATCTCCTATAATAAGAAAGTGTAAAGAGTTTTGTGGTGCGACAAATGACTTTTGTCCTTTTCAGAGTCCTCAATCAATAATGGATTCTTAGATGGCTAAAATCAACAACACAAGAAACAACAGGTATTGGCGAGGATGTGGAGAAAGGGGAACCCTCTTGCACTGTTGGTGGGAATGCAAATAACTAGTGCAGCCACTCTGGAGAAGAGTATGGAGGTTCCTCAAAAAGTTAATAATAGGGGCACCTATGTGGCTCAGTTGGTTAAGCATCTGCCTTCGCCTCAGGTCATGATCCCAGGGCCCCGGGGTTGGAGTCTGACATCAGGCTCCCTGCTCAGTGGGGAGCCTGCTTCTCCCTCTCCCTCTGCCTGTTGCTCTACCTACTTGTGACCTCTCCCCAAATAAATAAATAAAATCTTTTTAAAAAATTAAAAATAGGAATACCCTATGATCCAGCAATTGCACTCCTAGGTATTTACCCAAAGGATACAAAAATACAGATTCAAAGGGACACATGCACCCTGATGTTTATAGCAGCATTATCAACAATAGCCAAACTATGGAGAGAGCCCAAATGTCCATCAACTGATGATGGATAAAGAAGATGTGGTGTATATATCCAAAGGACTATTACTCAGCCATCAAAAAGAATGAAATCTTGTCATTTGCAAGGACGTGGATGGAGCTAGAGTGTATTATGCTAAGTGAAATAAGTCAGAGAAAGACAAATACCATATGATTTTACTCATATGTGGAATTTAAGAAACAAAACAGATGAACATATGGGAAGGTAGAGAAAAAAAAAGAGAGGGAAACAAACCATAAGAGACCCTTAATAATAGAGAATAAACTGAGGGCTCATGGAGGGAGGTGGGTGGGGGATGGGCTAGACAGGGTATGGGCATTAAGGAGGGCACTTGGGGTGATGAGCACTGAGTGTTGTATGTTAAGTGATGGATCACTGAATTCTACACCAGAAACAAATATTGCACTGTATGTTAATGAAGTAAAATTTAAATTAAAAAAATTTTTTTTTAATTTTAAAAATAATCGATTCTTAGAAACCATTCCAAGACTAAGTCAGAAGAGCTGCAGAACCAGCCCTCTGTAATCACGTATGCACACTTGGACACACCCCCCCACACGCACACGCACACACGTACACGTGCATGCACACATTCACACACACGCACACGTGTACAGAGCTCCCTGGTGGGTGTGCTGAAGCCTGACAGAGGTGGCAAGGGTCCCCAGGTAGGTTGCCTGCTTCTGAGGCAGCCTTATCCTTTTCTCACAGGTGGCTGCGCAAAAACGTTCTTTATTCTGAGTGCCATGGCCTGAGGAGGTCTGCGAAGTCCTGCCCAGGAGGCTTGGGAGTCTTCACAGGAGGGGATAGAGGGCAATGTGTCCTTGTCCTGGGGCTGAGGAATCAGGAAATTGGTTCTAGTCCTGCCTTTGTCACTATTCTGAGAAAGTTTCCTCACTTTCCTGGGTCTTCTTCATAATAAAATGAAGACATTGGACATGATTTTTGTAATTTTTTCCAGCTCTGGAGTTCTTTGAATTTATGATCTATAACTTCATTGAGCAGGGAGTCCCAGTGTCTGCATGGCCATGGTCCCATAAAGGGCCCTTCCCCCCACCTCTTGTCAGGCTTGTTCAGGCCATGGCTCTGGAAAAACAGCCTCTTTTCTGGTTTCCCTCAGCACGGCAATTGTGAACTTCCTGCCATGTGGCCCATAAACCCAGAGTCGGAGCCAAATGTGGAGAAAGGGCAAGCCTGCCTATTAGAAAGGAGCTGATGGTCAGGCAGGCCAAACTCCAGCTTCCTTCTCATCTGCCGGCCCAAATGCAGGAAGCCCCTGGCCCACCTCCCCCACCCGTGTTCGGTGTGTGGGGCGCCTGACTCACAAGTCACCCTACTTACCACTACCACAACATTTGCCTCTATTGTGTATGGGCAGCTCGGGCCCTCAGGGCAGGTGTCCCGTGCAGAGGACATCAGCCAGCCCCCCTCTCGGCACCTCCACCCCATCCCCAGCCTAGCTCTTACATCAAAGCAGTGGGCTCCAGAGCGGCCCTCTGAGGATGTCCCAGGAGCAACCTCGGGTCGGAGCTGAGGAGAACTGTTCATGCAGAGGCCAGTCTACATTTTACAACTCTAATTGGATGATTTTGCAACTGCGGTAAGTTGATTAAAAACACACACACACAGAAGACAGAGACCTCTAGAAACTTTGCTTATTTTGCAAACGCAGTGGAGTAAGACTGAAGTGTCGCTGCTAATGTCTGACCCACTAAGAGTGTGTGTGGCATCTTTCCAAAAAGACGGCTGGGCCTGTGAGGGCCATGTGGGAGCCCAAATGCTCAGTGGAGAGCCCTAAATCTCCCCTTCTCTTGTTTACCCAAGGATGTCAGATCCTGCCTGGCACTGACTCAGCAGGGCTGAAGGTCGTGCAGGCTGCATGTTTGATTCTCTTGGCCTGAGGATCTGGGGCCAGCAGGTGGCCTGGTCAGGCTGTACCTAGGTGGGAGGAAGGGAGGGCTCAGCTCATCCCGGGCAATCACTGCAGGCCAGGATGCAATGGGGCAGGCCTGGGCCTGGCACACCGAGGGCGTCCAGTCAAGACTGTTAAAAAGCCCTCTTGCCGGGGCGCCTGGCTGGCTCCGTCGGTAAAGTGACTGCCTTCGTCTCAGGTCATGATCCCAGGGTCCTGGGATCGAGCCCTGCATCGGGCTCCCTGCTCAGTGGGAGAGTCTGCTTCTCCCTCTGCCAATGCCTCTGCCCCACCCCCTCTCTTTCTCACCAATAAATAAATAAAACCTTAGAAAGGACAAAAAAGAAAAACAATCCTCCTCTTGCCAGAGCTCCTGAGTCCCCCGAAGCAGAGTAGTCTGCACGGTGGAGGCTGACAGCCTCTCTGGCTTGCCCCACCTGGAAGCCATGCTTGGTTTCTGCTTCCGCTGGGCCAAGCTCGCCCTCATCTTTCCAGCTGGGCTGAGGGGCATCTCTCTCACCTCTCCAGCCTGCAGCGGGTCCCGTGGCTCCCCTTCCTGGCAGACATCACCCCCGGTGAGCCCTCACTATCAGCACCAGCCCCCTGCAGCCGCGCCCCCTTGTTTGACCTCCCTGCCCTTATAGCCTGCCCTCTCTGCCCTCACAGCCTCTTCTCTGCCTTCACAACCTGTTCTCTCTGCCCTCACAGCCTGCCCTCTCTGCCCTCACAGCCTGCCCTCTCTGCCCTCACAGCCTGTTCTCTCTGCCCTTACAGCCTGTTCTCCCTTGGCAGCAGGATGCCACTTTCAAAAATATAAGTCAGATTACGTAACTTTCCTGGTTTCCCATTGACTGTGGCCTTCCCACAGTCAAATGCCCTGTTTCCCTCCTTGACTCCATTTGTTATTATTCTTGATCAGTCTGTTTTTTCCAACCCGAGGGGCTTCTTCTTGTCTCTTTTTGAGCCCACAGTCCCGGCCACTCCACACGACATTCGCATTTGCTCTTTGTTCTGCCTGGAACATTCTGCTCCAGTGTCCCTGGGGCTGGCGTGCTCTTATCCCCTCCTCAGAGGTTTCCCTGGCCACCCAAGGGAGGAATAGCCCCTCCACACCCATGCTTCTGCCAAACACTTTGCAGTTTATTATCAGCAGCGATCACCATCCAAAATAAAAATGACCATTTTTATGGTATTTATTAGCTTTAAATTAACCTCTGCGATGAGAACAAAAGCTCCCTGGGACTTTCTCGTTGACCACATCTCGTGGCGCACACTAGATGCCCGACGAACACTTGTTGACTCAGTGAGGGGGGCTAAATGCAGGAGAATAGGTTCTACTTTCAGATGTCAGCTCGCCTCAGTAGGAATTCCTGCCATTTGGAGAAGAACAGCTCACCCCACAAGAATCCCGAGGTCATCAGGGCAGGCTGAGGCATGAAGGTCCCTCCTGCTGGAGGCAGGTGACACTGGATTTCAACAGAGATCTTCGAGCTCTCCTGTGGAGAGACACACATCACACGTGGGTGAGGCTCAGTCCACACTTATGGGTCAGCAGCTCATGAGTGACTAGCTGAGGTCACCATGCTCTCCGTCCCTCTCTGCCTGGCTGAACAACCCTCCTTGTGGGTGGCCATGGGAGGGTGAGGGACGTCTGTGAGTGAAGGAAGAAGCAAGGTGAAGAGTAGCCCAGTAATCCCATCTTTTTCTTTTTTCTTACCTCTATTTTGTCATCATTTTATAATGACTGTGTATTTCTTTCATAATTTTCTAAAAAAGAAAAATTATTAATAACGATATTATTAAAAAATATTCCAGTAGATTTATACCATCAGAAAAAAAGAGAGAAGGCTGATAATAGCAATTTACCTTTAAAGTTTCCTGACAATAGATGCAACCAAGTACAAATTTTTATGAATAAAGTTTTATTGGCGCACAGCCACACTCCTCCTATGGATGACCTTGTGCTACAACACCAGAGTTGAGACAAAGATGGTGTGGCCCCACAGTCTAAAACATTTACCGTCTGCCCCTTTCCAGGAAGAGTTTGCTGACTCCTGCCCTGCATAGAAAGTTCTCTGCCTTCTGTGTTTCCTGGGGATCCCTCCACAATGCTGGGCAGTCATTTGCAGCTACTTCTGAGACCTCTGTCTCTGTATGGTGTGTCTGTCTGTCTCCCTGATCAATCACAAAAAAGATCAAAATATCACAATAGATCACACTCATCTTTTTTTTTTTTTTAAGATTTTTAAAAAATTTATTTCAGAAAGAGAGAGGAAAGAGAGAGAGAGAGGGAATAAGAGAGTACACAAGCATGAGCAGGGGGAGGGGCAGAGGGAGAAGCAGACTCCCAGCTGAGCAAGGAGCCCGATGCTGGAATTGATCCCAGGACTCCGGAATCATGACCTGAGCCGAAGGCAGATGTTTAACCAACTGAGCCACCCAGGTGCCCCACTCACACTCATCTTTATATTACTACCTGCTATATTACTACCACATTTTCGGCTTTTGAGTTAATTTATATTATATAATTACAATTGACCCTTGGTCAAGCAGGGATTAGGGGTGCCAACCCCTGCCCAGTTGAAAATCTATGTATAACTCTTGCCTCCTCACTTAACTACTAATAGCCTACACTTGACTAGAAGAATTACCAATAACATAAACAATTGATTGTATGTTATATGTATTGTATATTGTATCCTTACAATAAAGTAAGCTAGAGAAAGAATGTTATTAAGAAAATCATAAGGAGGGGCACCTGGGTGGCTCAGTCGGTTAAGCATCTGCCTTCGGCTCAGGTCATGATCCCAGGGTCCTGGGATGGAGCCCTGCATCAGGCTTCTTGCTCAGCAGGGACCCTGCCTCCCCTTCTGCCTCTCCCCCTGCTCGTGCTCTCTCTCTCTCTCAAATAAATAAATAAAATCTTAAAAAAAAAAAACAGAAAATCATAAGTAAGAGAAAATACCTTTACAGGACTGTACAGTATTTATTGGGGAAAAAAAATCTACATATAAGTGGACCCACGCTGTTCAAGGCTGTGTTGTTCAAGGGTCAACTGTATTTCTGTCTTGCCTGCTTGAGGAAGTCTCAGCTGATGTCCCACTCTTCAGAGGGGACAGGTGTGGCTGCAGAGGTGGGGTCTGCCCTGAGTTGAGCCTTATGCAGGAAGCCCCCCTCCTTCTCAGCTGGCCCACAGGGGTGCCCTGAGTCTGAAAGCGCTTAGCCATGCTGGCCAGCTCCAGACTGCTCCTCCATGGCACCCCCAGCTCCAGACTGCCATGGAAAGTCCTCTTCAGAGCCAGGCAGCGGAACCAGGAGCGGGCGCAGTCAACTCCCACCAGTCAGGACAAGCTGGGGAGGAGGTGATCTGCATTAGTCAAGTCCGACTTGCAGTTTTTTTTTCTTTTTTTTAGAAATGCCATTTTGTTCCGTTCAAATGAAAGTAACCAGATTCATGTTTATAAAACATCTCTAAGCAGGCAAGTCAGGGAGCATGGATGGAAAAGCGTCGATTCACTTGTAATTTGAACCAATGGCATGAAACAGGCAGCTTGGTCTAATACATTTAATTTGCCCCAATCTTGTATAGACTAGGAATTAGCTTTCTAACACTCTCTTCATAAGTAACATAAAGACAAATAGCACCCAAACATAGCTCTCAGTCAGACCAAATGATCACAAATCTGGGCCAGCAGAACTCAGTCAGGGAGGCCGCCAATGCGGCAACAGGTCCCATAATTCAGGTCCTAGAAGAGAATGTCTACCGCGTGGGCCTCCAGAAGCTCTGTGTGTGTGTGTGTGTGTGTGTGTGTGTGTGTGTGTATGCACGAGCGCATGTGCCGGTGTGTGTCTGTGCGCTGGTGAGTGTGAGGGCCCATGGTGTTTGAAGAGAGGAAGAACTGATTCGGTTGTGTATGAAGTTCTCTTATTTGCTGTCTTTCTGCTCCCAACTCTACAAAATGGCCATTTGACTCAAGACCAGCCACCCTCCGACTCAGGAGGAGCCGAGTGTCGAGAGCTGATGGCACAGAGCCTTCTTTATCTCAGCCAAGGATGGCAGATTCCCATTAAGGCCATTTCCCGGAGAACTAACGCCCTCTCAGGTTAATGGCTCGGGGCAAATGAACTCATCTGCTGGCCGCTCTGTGGGAGCACCTGGGGGGCTCATCGCTACAGCTTAATTAAAGGACTGCAGGCAGCCAGGTCGGCTAGGGGACATGCAGACCTTGACTAATTGTAATACTGTGCTCATTACATTTCTGGAAGGAGCCATAAGCTTGGTCCCTCACGAACCCTCCGTCCCCAGAGTAAGCAGGCCACTGGTTCGCGTTTCCTCCAGAAGTCTGATTCCCAGGGAGCTGCTGACGCTGGGCAAAGACTCAATTTTGTTGCCACAGGGCGCAGCTTGGCAACAGAGCAGATGCGGGACATTTTGATTATCTGCCAGGCAGGACTCGTGGCTTGTCCACTCACCACACTCCAAGGGTCGTAGAGGCGGGTGGGCACTGTGAGACGGGGCTTCCCACGCCTGAAGGCCCCTCTGGGGGGCTTTTCTTGTCTCCTTCATGCGTCCCTCCTCCTCCTCTTTCCACCCCTCCTATCTGCAGCTCTCCAGGCTGACCAGGGGGAGCTTCTGGGAAGCCAGTTAAAATGCAGATTCCTATTCCAAGTCAGAGGCTGAGGCGGGGCCCGGAGTCTGAAGCAGGTGAACCACAGACCACACCCCAGCAGCACCGTCTCACCTGCCCGTGGTCCCCAGAGCCTCCTCCTGGTGTCAACACACATCCTTGTGCTGTCTGTCCTGGACAGAGACACCCCTGTGCAGGTGTAAACTATGACCTCAGTGCTGGCCTTTGGTAACCTTTCTCCTGAGCTCCATCACTCGGGGCCTCCTGTGATAGTGCAGACCTAAAGACCCTGGTTAGTCCTCTGTTTGTCTGGATTCCAAACTCCTGGAGGGCTCTCAGCACCTGCTGCGGGCCCCACGAGATACCAACTCTGCTGCTATAACCTGAGCGCTGAGTCCCCAGGAGGGGAGACACTAGAACCTAAGTCCCCTACCTTCTCGGCTTTTCCAGGCTCATTCATCCCCCTCCCCACCCCCCTTGGGGAGCCTGGTTCACCCCTGGCCTGTGAAGGCTTGGCCACCTCTCTTTGCCTTGAGCCCTCACTGCCCTCAGGTCTCCTGCCCCTCCTTGATGCTTCTGGATCCTTGAGGCCAGAGGGATCTAATGGAGGCTGGGCTCACCTGCCCTCAGGACCTTGAGTGTTCAGGGACAGCTCCCTGTGGCCTCTACCTGCTGCCTCTGCGTCCTGTCAGTCCAGCTCTGCGTCTGCCGCAGCTCTCCCCCGCCCCCTCGCCCCCCCCACGGCACCCCCTGCTTCATGAGCGAGGCACATCCCTCCCTGTGGGGACCCTGGCTAAAGCAGATCATTTAAGAGAGCAGAGGAGAAAACAGGTGGCTTTTATTTGGATTGACAATGTAGTACATCGGATGTATTATTTTTGTAGCACCAGCAGGATGTGACTGTTGGGGCAATTTTTTGCAAATCTAATCTTAAAATGAATTCTAGCTGTAGAATATACACCAATTAGTGTGTGCTTACAGGCACATGGGGGTGCAACTTGCCCTTGACGCAGGTGTGGACATCCAGCAGCCGGGGAGGGTAGCTTCTTGAGCTGGCACTTCCTCGCCTGTCACCCTGGGACAGTAATGTATTCAAGCGACAGGTCTCACTGCCAGCTACTGGTCTGGATCATAGCACTCTTTATTCTCCAACTTACTTTTAAAAGCCAGAGTCAAACACCAACTTCTTCAGCATTCTCTTTACTATCTGTCCCAGAACAGCTCATTACTCCTTTTTTAATTAACTAACTGAGAAAGGGAGAGAAGCAACGGCATGTTTGGGAATGAAACAGAAACAGCTTTAGGAGGTCAGAAGGGAAGTGTGGCCTGAGTTAGGAGTTGTCTTAAGCAAGATATTAAGGGAGAAGAGAAGACATCTGTCGCGGGGTGGATTCCCTGGGACCGCCCTCATTGGGTCAGTCACAGCTATGGGTTCCAGCACCCGGCCGGCTTCTGGCAACACCTTCCTGGTGACGTGAATCTTTTGCTGTGCCCTTGGCGTTTTTTTCTTGTCTGGAACAGACACATTTGTTTTTGTTGTTCGCTCGTTTTGCCTTGTACCCTCCGCCATGAAACACCACTGACCTTGTGCACGGATATTGATCTAATTTACAAACTGGGAGAAGAGCATGTCAGGAGCAATCTTTCATTGGGGTCACGTGTCTGAATCAAGAAAGATGTAAAAATCACTGCTTTGCCCTAAAGCAGCTCACGGGCGCCTGGGTGGCTCAGTTGGTTGGGTGACTGCCTTCGGCTCGGGTCATGATCCTGGAGTCCCAGGATCGAGTCCTGCATCGGGCTCCCTGCTCGGTAGGGAGTCTGCTTCTCCCTCTGACCCTCCTCCCTCTCATGCTCTCTGTCTCTCATTCTCTCTCTCTCAAATAAATAAATAAAATCTTTAAAAAAAAAATAAAGCAGCTCACAAGATTATCATATCATGTTATTGCATTTGGGCAGATGAAGTATCAATCTTCAATCGACAGCATGCTATATAATAATATGCCATACAATACATCATATGATACACACCACAATGTCCAATATGGACCATCTATATAGCTCAATATGTAGAATATGACACTATATATATATATATGTAATGATACTCGTGAGACTAGCTCACTCTATCTAAATGGAGCCCAAATCACAAACATTCCATGGGAGACCAAATGCTGAAGCTTTGGGGACCAGAGAAGTACTAGGCATTCCATAAATTCGGTAGTAAAGACACACAGGAACCTTTTTGCTACATCTTCCCCCTAGCATACAAACGTGCTTCTCATGTGGCATCTCCAGCTTGCTTTCTGGATTCAGCCCCACCTCCTTTGCTGTGTAGCTTCAGATGCCCTGGGGCACCTGTTTCCCTCCTCTGAACCCAGCTCCAGGCAACTCTGCTAGAGAATTTGCCATTGTGGATGTTTGTTCACTTGGTTCTCCAATTAAACTGTGGGCTCTAGCATCCTTCAAACTTCTCATCCTGGCCTTTTAGTCAATCATGAAATCCGTGTAGTGAGTTGTGATCAGTAGTAAAATAAAAGAACAGAATAGAACATATTAGGATGTATCACGCATGGATTATGCATAGCATGGATTCGCTCATTTTGTAGAACTTTTATTTTTCCTGTGTGTGTGTGTGCGTGTGTGTGTGTGTACTAGATCACAATGTAAAATACATTTTGTACATTTTACTATGGATTATGATAAAAAAAAAATATTTGAAAGCCCTGAGCTAGAGGGCTGGCATTTTCGTATCCTTTTGTTTCCCTCAGTGTCTACAAAGTGTCTGACCCCAGTCAAAGCTTATTGAATTAATACGTGAGTTCATATAGCAACAAAGAGTTAAACAGAGAGAGGCAGACTGGTGGCCTATTCTTCTCCACTTCCTCTGCTCTGACACTTCTAATTTCTGTCCCTCCCTCCTGTGACTGCATTCACACACTGACACTGCATTTGTGAGGGAAAGTGCAGAAGCCGAGCCTGCCACTTGGGTATTTGCAAAGCTGAAGCCTGCCTCCATTGCACCCTGCAGAGTGGGGTGTGTGTGTGTGGGGGGGGGGTCTATTGGTGCCTGGTACCCAGTACCTATGCTGAGCACCTCCCAGCTCCCCATCTGCACAGATAAGGGGAAAGGTCTTCTAGACTCGATGCTGCACCCCACTGTCCTTCCTTTGCCAGGTGTCTGATCTTGCTGGGCTCTGGGAAGGCCGTGCTTCACCGGGAGGTAGTCCAGAGTCTGACAAGCTGGTTTTTCAAGGCAGTGACTTTAGAAGGATACTACAGTTATCCGGCTAAAAATGCTTCTCTGGGTGGAAACCCCGATGTCGTGTTGAATTGCACTGCTCCTGCCCCTTCCTGAGTCTGCGCAAGCTTCCCTCTGGAGAAAACGTTTCCACTTTGATTGGTCCCATTTATCACATGATTTTCACTCCAAGAGCCTTTGGGAACTGAACTGGTGCCAAACATTTGACCTGAGATTAGGCCCTGGGCCAGACTCACTCCTGATGTTCGGCGTCAGCAAATCCAAGCAGAGCAAAGTGACCGCGGCCCAGAAGAAACTGGCCCCCGGCCGGGTTTCTTCCCCAGGGTTCCTGTAAGAGCTTCCCTCCCCCAGGGAAGGAGTGGAGGGGATAGTGACTTGACAGCTATTCAGCCAGAGAGGAAAGAAAGCTTTGGGAACACACATTGGTCACAGGAAGCAAAGAGCAGGGCTAGCCGATGGGCTCTCCTCTGGACTAAGACATTTCGTAGTTTCTGGAAGGTATAGATGATGTCTCCCGTTTGCTGTCTACTACACTTAGCCTACAGGCTGTGGACAGTCTCGTGCACATTGGGCATTCAGATGGCATGTAATAAAAGATTACTGATTGAAGGAATGACCTTTTAAAGTATCTTTAGGAAGCAGAACTTCTAAGTGGCCTGTTGATTCCGGAAAAGCAGAATGAATGTGTCTCCTGAAGTAAAGCAATTAAGATATAAATTAAAAACAAACAAATGAAAACCACAAATGTTCCAAAAAGCTACAGTGGTCTAATTAATTGGGAGCAAAATGCGTCTAGGGATTCTGGCTTTCATTTCTACATCTCCAGTGCTTGCACAATGCTTGGCACGTACATGCACGATAAACGTTTAATGAACGAGGACATTTTCGTTTCCAGGGCTGAAGAAAGCTTCCTCCTCACCCCCGTCTCCTACCCCCACCCTGTCCCATTGACACACGTATACCACACACACATTCACACACACCCCCGCACACATACATCATACCACACATACACAACCCTTCCATACACCACACGCACACGTATACCACAAAAATCATACACACCCCCCACACCACACACACATGCCATACACACCATACACCCCAAATACATTACAATCCACACCACACCCCCGCACACCTATACTGCAGACACCATATGCACCCCCATACCCCATACACACCACATACACTCACATACACACACCACGCACACGTACCACACACATACCGTCATACCACATACCACCCCCACACACCTGAACACGAACACACACCACACACACACATACACCACACACAAATACCACACACACACACATATACTCTCGTTATGGTCCAGGGCCTAAAATTCCATAATCAGAGATACTTTCTTTTAAATGGAGGCCTTGACCCTTTTAAAAAATGTTTGAGGAGTTGCACATAGAGACTTTTCCGTTATAACCCAGAGAGGAAACGAATGTTTGCCAACCCCTTCCTGGGAGCTGGTTTACAGGAGAGCTAAGAAGAGAGGGGATACAAAATGAGGAAGCAGGCTGAGCCACAGGCACGTGTCCCAGGAGGGGGGGGGCAGGAATGCTCCTTCCCCACCCGCCTCTGCTCTGTTCACCTACCCAGACCCCCTCCTGCCCGGGATAGCCCTGCAGACCAGAAGCTTAGGTGACAGTAACCCAGGCCTAGATCTTGCAAATCGCGATGAAGCTACCTCAGATGGCAAGGAGCAGATCCTATCATGCCACCCTTAAAAAGAATCATTGACACACGTATACCACACACACATTCACACACACCCCTGCACACATACATAAAATTATGTAAAATTCTGCCCCTTAAAAATAAAGGGGCAGAATTTTAAATAGAAAATCTGCCGCCACCCTTCAGAAAATGACAGAAATAAAGCACCAGACTTCAAGTGCAAGTTTGTGGGAGGGTTTTCTGGTGGCAGTTAGATCCAGAGTGGACAAACAGCTGACCCAGCAGGCTCACTGTAGCGTCTCCTGGAGGGCCCACCCGTCGGGAGGGAGCAGGGAACCAGGTGTCCTGGAACCAGCAGCAGCCAGACTCAGAGGCAGGCTCGGCTTGTGCTGCCAGTTGGACAGAGAATCACAGAGACGGGATGGGTCCTGAGGCCAAGGCGAGAGATGACTCTCCTGGGGCCACACAAGTCATTTTCCAGAACTGAGCCTGAACCCCTCACCTTGTTCTCAGGCTACGCGCAGGTCTGCCCAGCCGGGCCTTGTTAGTGGGCCCTTGGGGGATGGCCAGGGCACCGCAGGCAGGGGCATTCAAAGGCCCAGACTTTGTTTGGGAAGATGGCGCCAGCAACTTGCTTGTCAGGTTTAGAGAAACCAATTATTTGTGGTCTTCGCTGACAAGACACCCAAGTAATGCTCTACTAATAGAGCCCAGGCCCTGGTGTGGCAACGTGGCATAAAGACGTCCCAGTCTGTGCAGTCCCTTCAGGAAAGCATCCCCAGCAGCCGTCAGCTCCCAGAGACCCTGCCCGGCGGGGAGAGCGCAGAGGACATGGGACAGACACCCAAGGTGTCAGCGAGCCCAGCAGTGCCGTCCGTGTGAAAAGAGCCAAACTGCTGGAGAAGCTACATCTGGACCCCAGCGCACCCTGCTTAGTGCCTGAGGGAAGCATAGAAAGATCGTCTCTCAGAAGTGTGTCCTTTCAGCCCGGGCAGCTGAAATATACTTCCCCAGGTGACATGTCCAAGGCTGCTATTTTTTAGCCTAAAAACTCACCTCCAAACTCCACATCTTAGAGGCCACATGCATCTTCAGCAGGGCATCTGGTGCACGACTTCCTAAAGTGTCCTGGGCAAGTCTCTGCCGTAGGACCCAGAGGCGTCCTGGCACGGAGGGGGCACTTGGGAATGAATGAATGAACAATGAATGAAGTAATTCCTTATTTAAGCTCATGAGATAAATACTTACTCATTAACTTATGAAAACAATTACTGAATGCCCCGTACACAACCAGAATGGTAATACATTGTTCTTCTTCTTTCCTCACACGGTGATAGAGAACTAATGAAGCCCAGAAGCAGAATTAGTGTGTGAATAATACAGACGGTACGGGAATTTTGGAGACACAAAAATTGCGTTTGGGGGTGCTGTGTGTGAAGCAGACCAAGAAGAGGAAAGGTGAGGCAGAAGAGAAGGAAAAGGCGGGAGGCCAGGTGAGAGGCAGGGAGAACAGGTGCTCCCCACCAGGACCCACAGTGCAGACTGTCCCTGACAGGGTGACCATGTGCAGACAACAGAGATTGGGCAGCCCAAGCACAGTCTGTTTCTGGTCCCTGGAATTGGTCTGGAATAGGGCATCAGGAAGGAAATAAAAGCAAGAAACTCAGGATGTGACCTGAGAAGCTGGACAAGTCTTGGCTGCTGCAGAAATTGAGGACTATTCTAGAAGGACTGGCGGTCCCGGGGCCCTCAGGAAATCAGAGGCTCAGATGAGAATGACTCGGCCCCTTGTTGGAGCTTCTGTGCCTCTCAGACTTTACTGGAAGGTGCAAGGAGGGGGAAGGAAGGAAAGACCCAGCCTGAGGAGGGACAGGAAATCAGAGCTAACCACCAGGCCAGGGCAAGGTGCTCAGGTGTCCTTCGTTAGGCAGAAGACTCATGGACTTCAACTTTTGTGTTTTCTTTTCTTTTCTTTTTTTTAAGTATTTATTTATTTGTTTAAGAGAGACAGAGACAGAGAAAGAGAGTGGGGGAGGAGCAGAGGAAGAAGGACAAGCAGACTTCATGCTGAGTACAGAGCCTGACGTGGGGCTTGATCCCAGGACCCTGATATCATGACCTGAGCTGAAATCAAGAGTCGGTCGCTTAACCGACTGAGCCACTCAGGCGCCCCAACTTGTGTGTTTTCTAAACTGTCTCCTCACTGACACCTTTCATCCTCCACTGGATTCTTTCCCTACCTTCTCTTTCCTTCTTTGAGATTCTCTCTGTTCAGGGAGAGTCATATATTAGTTGGCCAAGGCCATTGGGTTATATATGGTGTCCTTCTTCTTTCCAAGGAAAGAAGGCTCATGCTTCTGGAAGGGTTTACATTATCCAATTTAATTATTTTTTTAAAAGATTTATTTATTTCTTTTGGGGTTGGGGCAGAGGGAGATGGAGAGAGAGAATCTTAAGCAGACTCCCTGCTGAGCACAGAGCCCAAAGTGGGGCTCGGTCTCATGACCTTGAGATCATGACCTGAGCTGAAACCGAGAATTGGACACTTAACCAACTGAGCCACCCAGCTGCGCCAAAGTAGAGGAATTTCTAATGGGGCAGTGAAGAGTCCCAGGGAAGCTGACCATCAGGCACGTGTGTCACCGGGAGTGAGGACTCAGGTCATGTGTCAAACACACATGTACATCACAGGTCAAGAAGGTGAAGAACAATTACCACCTACTGAATAAATCTTTTCTTCATGTTTCCTCTACTATCTTTACAATATCACTGATGGTATTTCATGGCCATTACTTATTAAGTGATGTTACCTGAGGTAGCATCAGGTCTCAGCTTTGAAGGACCTTAACCCTGGATTTAATATTTTTCTGTCATGTTCCACCAATGGAATTTAGTAAACTTTGCTCGTTGTTGCTCTTGACATGGTAGCCAGTAACCAGCCCACATTTGAAGCCAATATGGCCCTGCCATTCTCACCTCAGCCAGGGTTGGATCTGTGTCACACCGAAGAATCCCACTGATCTACGGCTCACCAGTGCAGCCAGGTAGGTGTGTGGGCCACACAGCGCCCGACACAGGTGGGGGCTCACTGTGCATTTGTTGAATGAACGGATGAAGCTTTTAAGTCAACCCTGTTACATGCACAATTAGCATAGAGTGGGCATTTTAAACTTGTCACTCCACAGTTTCTGAAAGAGTTTACAGTGTTAAAATTGCAGTTAACAGTCACTGAGTGTTTATTATGTACCAGGTATGGTTTCATTCAATATTTAAAATAACTCTATGTGTTATTATCACCCAAAAGATGATTGAGGCTTAATGGGGCCCTGTAACTTGCCCAAGGACAGAGCTGGTGAGAGGCAAGGCCAGAAAGTGAACGCCTGCCTGAATTTGGAGCTTGTTGTCTATGAAACCTGATAGGAAAACTGCCCCAAGAGTGTGGCCTAACGGATAGGTGCCTAAAATAAGATGATTTGAAGAGCTAAGGGCAAGGCAGGAAGGAGGCCAGGATATCAGTTCTGCCCTTGGGTCAATTCTCTGACCCTTACAGTATTTGTGAAATGAGGTAATGGCCCAAACCCAGTTAGAAGATTCCCCAGGGTTTAACATCACAAAAAAGGCTCAATTCAAGCTGCCCATCCATGTGGACATTCTCCAGGAAGCCAAGGGCTGACAACCACCCACTGACTGAATTGTCTTCTCTTGGAGCTGGAGGGGAGGAGCAAGGTCAGATGGGGGGCAGAAAAGCAGAGGCAACAACCTCGTGCTTCTTAAATGGCGCTCCCATCGCCCCTGGCCTCAATCCACGCTTCCCTGGGCTAGAATGGAATAATACAGGGTTTCCCCCGCCAATTAAACTAAAATTAAATTAACAGAGAGAACATTCTCTATTTTCAATTTCCTCCCATAAAGTTTTCTTGAAACTTTAATGCCTCCTACTACTTATCGGCTAAGAGGTAGCAGAGAACAAAACAAATGGAAACAGGGCGAAACTAATACATGGACAAAATGATAAATAGCTGATTAAACTGACTTCAGTCATATATTTTTTATGTGCTCATATGCTTATCATTTTATAACAGATACTTAGAATATAGGGATGCACTCTGTTAGTACTTTTATTCCTCCTTCATGCACTGAAATTGAAAGTATCAGAATGGAGAGGGTAGCACACCAAGGAGGAAGGAATGTGGGCTTCAGAGGTGATGGATCACCATCAGAGCTCCATGAACATCACTTTACATCTCAAGGCTTCAGTCTGTGAACTGCAAAATGGGGACTAACGAGGTCCACCTTGCCAAGTTGTTATGAAGGTCAAGACAATGAAGAAGGTACCCAGAACACGAGCAAGTGTTCAAAGGTAGCTTTCATTATTACTGTCTCATGGAGTTATCAAAGAAGGAATTATTCTGCAATTTTAAATTGTTTGCTACTTGAACAATTTTGAAAAAGACTTCCTTAAGTTTTGTTGTCTTCTTTATTTAGGCAGATTTTTTTTTTTTTAAGATTTTATTTATTTAACAGAGAGAGATACAGCACGGGAGGGAGCACAAGCAGGGGGAGTGGAAGAGGCAGAAGCAGGCTTCCCGCGGAGCAGAGAGCCCGATGGGGGGCTCGATCCCAGGACCCCGGCATCATGACCTGAGCTGAAGGCAGACGCTTAACCAACTGAACCACCCAGGCGCCCCTCATGATTTTTTTTTTTAAAAAAGCTCTTAAACTAGCAATAGAATGAAAATTTCTTTATCTCATTAAAAATATAGCAAACATTATATTAAAATTAACTCTTATCCTCTGAGGTTGAGAATGAGACACATTTGCTTACCACCTGAATTTCTGTTAAACATGATACTGGAGATCTCAGCTAGTGAGATAAAGCATATAAAGAACACATAGAAACAAAATGTATACAAGTTAGAACGGAAGAAATAAAACTGTCATTATTCCCAAATGACATGGTATTATACACAGAACATCCAAAAGAATCTATATATAAATTATTAGAATTAATCAATAAATTTACCAAGGTTTCTGGATACAAGGCTAATAGACAAAAGTCAATTGTATTTCATCATAATATCATCAGTTATGAAATGAAGTAAAAAATTTTTCTTTTAAATCAAATAGCTAGGAATAAATCTAACAAAAGATGCATAAACCTTCTACATGGAAAACTGTAAAACATTCCTGAGAGAAACTAAAAAATTAAACAGAGGGAACAGGGCACCTGGGTGGCTCAGTTGGTTAAGCGACTGCCTTCGGCTCAGGTCATGATCCTGGAGTCCCGGGATCGAGTCCCGCATCGGGCTCCCTGCTCGGCAGGGAGTCTGCTTCTCCCTCTCCCACTCCCCCTGCTTGTGTTCCCTCTCTCGCTGTGTCTTTCTCTGTCAAAGAAATAAATAAAATCTTAAAAAAAAAAAAAACAGAGGGAACAATATACCACATTCATGAGTTGAAAGGCTAAATATTTGGAGTTGATGGTTCTTCCCAAAGTGGTCTATACAGATTTAATGGAAGTCTGATCAGTGTCCTGAGAGCATTTGTAGTAGAAACTTACAAGCAGATTCTATTATTTATATTGAAATGTCAAGGGCTAAGAATTGCTAAAACAAACTTTAAAAAGAAGAAGAAAGTTGGAGAACAAACAGGACTAGATATTAAGACTTATCATAATGTGCCAGTAACACAGTGCCGATTGCAATGGAAAATGCAGGTAGACTAGTGGAACAGATCAGAGAGTCTAGAAATAGAACCATATTACAGGGACACGTGACTAATGAAAGAAGTGGCACATGAAACAATGGGGAAAGGATTTAAAAAAAAATACGTGATGCTGAGTCAATTGGATATCCATTTGAATATCCCCCAAATAATAATCTTGATCAATATTCCACATAGAAAGCAGTTTCAGGTGGACCATAGATCAAAAGGTAAAAGGTATATAATAAGGTTTATAGAATATAACATTGGAGAATGTCTCCATGATTTTGAGGTAGAGAAGAACAATAACAACAACGAAAAACACTAACCGTAAAGGAAAAGATTTATATATTGGACTGTATTAACATTTATGACTTCTGTTCATCAAAACATACCATAAAAAAATAAAAAGAAGGTATCTGAAACATGTAATAAAAAGCTCATGTCGAGACTATATCAAGAACTCCTACAGATCAATGTGAAAAGGATAGACAACCCAATAGAAAAATTAGCAAAAATCTGAATAAGCACTTCACAAATGAAATTATGCAAATACCTAATAAGCATATGAAAAGGTAGTAAACCTTATTAACCACCAGGGAACTTCAAATTGAATAGTATGAGATGAGAGACCACCTCATGACCACCAGAATAGCTACAGTTTGAAAGACCGACAATACCCCAAGGTGGTGAAGATGTGAAGCCGCAGGAACTCTCACATAGTGCTGGTGGGGAGTACGCCCATCTGGGATAACGGTTCGTCAGAAACTGAACCCACGTTTACCCTGTGACCCTGCGGTTCTACTCCTAGCTATATATCTGCCCCCTCCCTGAAATGCATACATGGAAAATGTTTCTATCAGCTTTCTTTATAGTAGTTAAACCCAGAAACAACCCACATGACCCTCAATAGAACAGACAAATTGTGGTGTATTCATACCATGGAATCATATATAACAATGAAAATATGCTCTGTGCAATAATATGAATGAATCACATAAACATAATGTTGAGTAAAATAAGCCAGAAACACAAACTGTATGATTCATTTACATAAAGGTTAAAAACAGGCCAAAGCAACCCAAGATGCTAGAAGTGAGGATAGCAGTTACTTTTGGAAAGAGGTGGTCTTGAGTGGGGCGGGGCATGAGGAAGTCTCTGGCATGTTCTTTGTCTGCATCTGGGTGGAATGACATGGGTAGGCTCATTGTGTGAAAATGCTCTGGGCTGTATGCTTTTGGCTTGTGCATTTTTTGGTGTGCCTTCTATACGTCAACGAAAGTTTATTTAAAAAAAAAGAAGAGGTGACCTTTAGGGTCCATTTGTGTGTGTATATATATGTATATCCAAATAAAATCGGTGGCGTATTTTAATGTTCATATTTAACAAATTCATACTTTTTTTTTTAAGATTTTATTTATTTATTTGACAGAGAGAGAGAGAGACAGCGTGAGAGGGAACACAAGCAGGGGGAGTGGGAGAGGCAGAAGCAGGCTTCCCGCTGAGCAGGGAGCCCGATGTGGGGCTCGATCCCAGGACCCTGGGATCATGACCTGAGCCAAAGGCAGACGCTTAATGACTGAGCCACCCAGGCGCCCCACAAATTCATACTTTTAACACCTCTCCCTCCCACCACACACACACACACACACACACATACACACACAGCACACTGATTTTGTGGATGATCTCATTTGGAAATACAGTTAAATGCCGAAGCTTGATGTCGCTCCCCTCACTTAGCAAGGCCCCATTGCCAACGACAGCTCTGCAGAAACAATCTTATTTATTGCTTACGGAGATTATGTGAGCAGAGCGCTTTTGTTACCATTTCTATGTTGAGTAAATGGGAGGTGACCCTCCAGGTCCTGGCACAGACCCAAGCCTGGCTCTCTGCCCTCTCCTACTGCCCCTCACTGTGGATCAAGAGGCTCTCCCCAGGTGCGCCCTTCCTGGGAATGATAATTATTTACACACAACCGCCAAATTTCCAGAGAGCAGGATGCAGCCTTTCAGGGCTGTCCCTCGGTACAGGACCTAACACGAGAAGGGGACACTTGGCCACTCCGAACTGGGGAACATGTCTTCTACCTCTCTCCAGCTTCTCCACCAGGCTCAAATGGAGCCTGCAGAGCAAACACTGCAGGAAGGCACTCCTTTGGGGTTTTGCCGTCATTTTTCTTTTTTCTTTTGTTTTAAGCGCTACATGGTAGAATCTGAAGGATCCCACCCACAATCACAAGTGTGAAGATCTTTCCGAGGGCCCCTTGGGCAGATTTCTTCATCTCTCACATTTCAGTTTATGCCTTCCTCCTATCACATTTGGAACCTCTGAACTGAATAAACCCACATTCCTTTTAGGTGAGATAGCAAGTCCCAGATGATGAAAACAGTTTGCAAAAAATGTGCTAGAATATTTTGAAAATGGTTTGTGTTTGAAGGAACACAGGGAGGGTGAAGTTTTCAAACTGATCTTTGCTTATAGAGTCTTGCTTTCGATCGCTCTCAGACATTCCTCCATCAATCCTCGGCAGATGTGCATTTTCTTTTTTTCTTCCAGGAGGAAAAGTCACTAAGGGAGGACAGGAAAAAAGTCCTTCCCTTCCCTTGCCTTCCCTTTATTCCCATCCTGTCTGCCTCCAAGGTCAAACCCAGATGTGACCTCCACTTCAACCTGGGCCCCCACCCCAGCCCCTAGTCTCACTTCTCCCTTTGAACACCTTACTGTCTGTGGATTTCCTTTGATACTTAATTATGTAAGGTTTATATCACTTCTGCTCATCTTCTACAGAAGACTGTGAGCTATTAGAGTCCTAACAAAGATTAAACCGACACTTGGTGCATAAATATTTGGTGACTAAACTAATGTTTGTGGCTTCAAGAAACAGAAAACTCTGACTCCAATGTCCTCGTCAGTTAGGGTTGTGTGATCTCATATGACAAGATGTCGCAAGGTGGGACAGCTCCAAGTCTGGCTAATCTGGCAACTCAACAACATCTCTGGGGACCAGGGACCTTCCTCTTCCTGCTCTGCTGTCTTCTCCAGGACAACCACTTTCATGGTGGTTAGGATGCCTGCCTCTCATCCTAAACAACAGTCTCCAGAAGAGAAAGTACTGTCTTCTCCTTGTGCACATTTTAGTTGTGCAAAAATCTTTCTCAGAAGTCCCCCACCCCACCCCAGCAAACTTCCTTTCACAACTCCTTGGCCAGAACTTGCCCATCCTGAAACAATCAGCAAGGAATATGGTTGGCTGTGACTGGTTTGTAGACTAGAGTTTAGGATTTGCCCTGAGCTGGGGACAGGATCACCGTCCCAGAGGGGGAGACCCAAACAAGGCTGGGTTCTGTTACCAAAGAAGATGAAGGACCATCTGGGAGAAGGCAAAGCAATGTCTGGTGCACAAAGGACTAGAATAGAGATTTCTCCAAAGAAGACAAACAAATGGGCAATAAGCACATGAAAAATGCTTGGGATGATTAGTCATTAGGGAAAAGCAATCAAAACCACAATGAGATACCACTTTATAGCCATCCTAATGGTTATACAAAACAAACAAACAAAAAAACAAAAGGAAAATAACAAGTGTTGGTAAGGAGGTAGAGAAATTGGAACCTTTGCCTATGGCTGGTAGGAATATAAAATGGTGAAAATGCTGTGAAAACAGTTTGGTGGTTTCTCAGAAGGTTAAGCATAGAATTACCCAGCAATTCCACTCCCAGCGTATATGCGAAAGAATGGCAGTCAGGGACCCGAACAGACACTTGCACACCCATGTTCACAGCAGCATTATTCACAATGGCTGAAAGGAGGAAACGTCTGTTCATTGACTGATGAATGGATAAACAAAATGTGGGATTGTGAGATAATAGAAAAAATATATATTGGCCTCTGCCCCCCAGTTCCTAGCATAGAGCTCCTAAAACCCTTGTAATTTCCTAAGTGATAAGAGCACTAGGAGCAACTTTTGTTCTAATGTGGTGACTCTGGGTGGGCTCCTGGATGGCTCCTGGATGGAGGGTAGTCACCAGAAAGACCAAGCCATAATTAGAAGCTTGAACATTTTCAGCCCACCCACACCCCCCCCCCCCCCCCCACCGCCCGGCCAGGAGAGAGGGGCTGGAAATGGAGTTAATGATTGGTCACACCTAGGTGAAGAAGCTTCCATAAAATCCTAAATAGTAGAGGATTCAAGGAGCTTCCAGGCTGGTGAACACATCCACACTGGGAGGTGACACACCCCAAACCTACAGGGACAGAACCTCCTGCTTTTGGGGTCCTCCCGGACCTCACCCTCTATATCTCTTCTTCTGGCCATTCATCTGGATCCCTGATCATATCTTTTAATAAATTGGTAAATGTAAGTAAGTGTTTCCTTGAGTTCTGTGAACCACTCTAGCAAGTTAATCAAACCTGAGGAGGGGTTCGTAGAAACCTTCAAATTGCAACCACGTAAGAAAGAAGTTCTGGGTAACCTGGGAACCTTGTACTTGCAGTCGGCATCTGAAGTGAGGGCGGTCTTGTGGGGCTGAGCCCTTAACCTTTGGGATTTGATGCCGTCTCCACATAGTTTCAGAATTGAGTTAAATTGTAGGACACCCAGCTGGTGTCATGGAGAACTGCTTGGTGTGGGGAAAAACCTCCACACATTTGGTGACCAGAAGTGTCAGAAATGAACAATGGAATATTATTCAGCCTTAAAAAGGAATGAAATTTTGACACGTGCTACAACATGGATGAAACTTGTGGACATTATACGCAGTGGAAGAAGTCAGACACAGGCAAATATTGTAAGTTTCCATTTTTTTAGGTACCTATAATAGGCAAATTTGGAGACACAGGAAGAATAGAGGTCACTGGAAGCTGGGGGGTAGGGGTGGGGAGAGTGTAATGGGTACAGACTTTTTGTTAGAGATGTGGAAAAGTTTTGAGTATAGGTAGTGGTGATTTTTACACAACAATCTTAATGTATTTGTGTATACTCATGAATGGTTAAAATGGTAAATACCATACTATGTATATTTTACCACAATAATCTTTGTCCCGTTGACTGTGTTTGCAGCCGTCACAGGACTGGCACGAGCCACACACAGGAGAAAGTCAAACATGCGTCTGTGCACGTCTTCAACCCAGACTGTTCTGTGGGACCAGACACTGTGTTTTCACTGAGCAGGCCCCCCTCAGAGGAGAACCATGCTGGCCTCGTGGAGGACCTGTAATCAGCTGAGATCCAAACTGAGGCACACACTGGTGTTTTTGTTATTATTGTGAAAAGAAATTCTGGGGCGCCTGGGTGGCTCAGTTGGTTAAGCGACTGCCTTCGGCTCAGGTCATGATCCTGGAGTCCCGGGATCGAGTCCCGCATCGGGCTCCCTGCTCGGCAGGGAGTCTGCTTCTCCCTCTGACCCTCCCCCCTCTCATGTGCTCTCTCTCATTCTCTCTCTCAAATAAATAAATAAAAATCTTAAAAAAAAAAAAAATTTAAAAAAAATAACAAAAAAAAAAAAAAAAAAAAAAAAAAAAAAAAAAGAAATTCTGACAGTTCTCTGATGTGGATTTGTTTTGTCTTTATATTTTTTATGTGTGTATTTTATTTACAAAGTACACACATAAAGCTTGGTTTACATTCTGTGTCTAGCTCTTATACAACTATAAAACCTAGCAAATATAGGAATATTAAAAAAGCTCTAAGACGAAAAGTATCTATAAAGCTAGCCCCAATAATACTAACATGTCAGATGTTGTTTTGAAGACACTACATAGATATTCTCAGAGTGAATATGGTCCCCAGCTTTACAGGTTCTTTTCGATTTGGTATGTCCGCCCTGCTGTATACTCACTCAGTTCTCCCACTGTTCTCTCTGGATGAATTACTGCCCACTTCCTATCTGCAGAGCCTGGGGGCATGTCACTAGGCCTTCAGCTGGCCTAGTAAGACAGTTCCTTCTATCATTTTGTTATGAACGGGGGCATCAATAAGTCTCTCCAGGGAGGCTAAGGCTTAGAAATACAGTTTCTGTGGCAGTGTTCACTTTTGTCACCCTGATGATCCAGAAAAAGAAAAACTACAGATGCATACATACATATATATAAAGTTGATGTTTGAAATTAAAGTATAACTTGAACATTTTTGTTGAGAACAGTCAGACTCCATATTAACTATAGTTTCTTATTTTCTGTATTCTGATGCTCTGACATCTGGGGTCTTGCTGACCCTGGAGGGACTGCCCCTCCAAGGGTTAGCCCAATCCTAGAGATAGTAGTAAACAAATCACCAGAGAGGGAGTTTTTCAAATGCAAGCCACACCACAATGAGCCCCTCTATGACACTCTCGCACACTCTGGGCCACCATTCCCCTGCCTGGAGCACCCAGGGCCAGGAACCAGACAGCTAAGGACAGCCCCAATTCCCTAGAGCTCACTGAAAATTATTTAGCTAGCCAATCCTGAGCCTAGTAACCCTGTGTCATCTCTTCTTTCCCATGAAAATCACAGTAAAGACCCTTGCCTATAACCCGCCCTCCCCCACCTCTACCTCCCTGACTGACCCTGGTGCTTCTCTGTGTATCCCTGCATGGCATGCCTCCCAGTTAATGTGAGCATAAAAACTTCTTTCAGGAGTCATTTCCATGTCTGCATGTCTTACCATACCTGAGGAAAACAAATCCTGGGTACATTTTCAGAACAGACTCCCTGAGAATATGCCTATGACCTCCCAGGAGTTTGAAAAAATCCCGATGTCCCTGAAAGAACACAGGTCTCAAAGTCAAGAGCACGGGTGGATGTTTGACTATGTCCTGTCCTAACTCCATCCTGCCTAATTGGCCTCCTAACAGAATTAAAAGAGATAAAAGCACATGGGAAAGTTCCTGATGAATTGCCCATGCTCCATAAACACTCATTTTCTTGCTGAGCCTGACATCTTCTTGCTGTGAGGCCCATCTGGCCATGATTTGGGGTTACCTCTCCATATCTCTGATCCCCCCCACCAGGCCCAGGCCCCACCGGACCAGCCACATGGTTGAAACAGAGGGTTGAAATTCAAGGGCATCCACATCTCATGAAAGGGCTCAGGCATCTGCCGAAATCTTTCATGAGAGCTCCATATTTTCAGTGACACGACAAATGCCCTTCTTCCACAAAACATCAACAAAACCCTTCATATCAGCCGTGTGCAGAGTTACCTGGCCTGCTCAGTTCTGCTTTTGGAGAGCCAAGGTCAGTTTGTACCAGTGAGACATGGCGAGGCATCCTGAAAGTCCTCAAGAAGACAGCACGTCACACACCTGACAGGACGGAAATTGATGGAAACGCAGCAGCAGCTAAAGAGAAAGGTCTTTGTGTTGCCACATCACTTGAGCGTCACTCTCAGTCCTCATACCACATCTGGCCCCTCTCTTGTCCCACTGGCTGTGAGGACAGGAACCAGGCCTTTTCCATCTCACTGTTCTCAGCACCCACCTCCTGGGAGCTGCTGATGCAGGGGGGTGGGAACCTGAGGCAGAAAGTAATGTGCTTTCTTTTTCGGCATTCACTGAAATTAACACACATGCGCACGTGTGCGCACAGACACACACACACACAATAAAGAGGCTACCAATAATGTTTTATATTTTTTTAAATTATTATAAGAAATATGTACTGTATAATTAATTTCCATTTATCTTCTTTCCATTTATCATGTTTTACTTACTAAAAATTTTCAGTCGCGGGGCACCTGGGTGGCTCAGTCGGTTGGGCAACAGACTTGATTTCAGCTCATGTCATGATCTCAGGGCAGTGGGATCAGGCCCCATGTAGGGCTCTGCATTCAGTGCATTGTCTCCTTCAAATTCTCTCTCCCTCTCCCTCTGGCCACCCCCACCCCCGCTAACATATGCACTCTCTCTAAAATAAATAAATTACATCTTTTTAAAAATCTTCAGTCTCTTCCTTTTTTTAAATTTCAGCATGTCTATGTATTGATTTTTTTTTCTTGTTCCAGATAATTTCACTTTAGAAGATTCCTTCTTTCCTCTCTCCTCCCATTCTCTCTCTCTTCATTCTTGTTTTTGAGTGTGTGTGTCCCCTATCCAAAATGCCGTGCTCTGGTTTTGGGCTCAGTTGTTAACTTCTGACTCATTTGGACCCCCATGGTGCCAGGGTCTGAGGAGCTTGACATGACTGTTACCCAACCTGCTAAGCAGGGGTGAGGGTACTCCTCAGGGTCCCTCCCAGGGCACAGGGGCAGGGGCAAGGGCTGTTGGGCTTGAGCATTCTCTGTGATCTCTTCACCCCATAGCCTGGTCAAGCCTGCTTGCTCCTGTCAGAGAGACCCTCCTGAGCTCAGTTTCCTATCTTCAACCCTAAATTTCATTGTAGGAACATTTCTCCTATCCCTACCTTCTTCTGAATCTCTTTCTTATCTCCCAGCCCCTCCCCGCCACATACCTTTAGTGATCCCCGGTAGGACCAGGTTGTCATTAGTGGATACTAAAACTAAAATTCTAAGAAAAATACAAGCAAATGCATATATACTAAAACATCAGATCTGGGGAGGGATTTCCTGTCCTTTGTTTCTCTTGAGCTTAAGCAGCACGTGAATTCAAAGAGCCAGCATCCACCAGGGACTTCATTTTGTAGACAGAACGAAACTGATTCTAGCTCAAAGGCAGAGAAGCAAGTCTATGTGGAAGGAGGGAGGAAGAAGCAAAGGGAGTCATTATAGTCAAACAGATTGTATTCCTGTCTTCCGTGGGAGGGAACGAGGCTGCGGGAGCTGGACCTCTTTTTCCGACTGCCAGTGGAATCACTAGATGACTTCCAGTAAGCACAGCTGTATAGAGCTTTCATTATTGATGATGATTTGCAATAACACTTCGCTCTTCCCAGCACAGGGTCTGGACTTGGTCCTTCTCCCAGTCTTGGTTACAAATTCCTTTTTGTAAGTGCAATAAGACATTCAGGGCAGTGCATTCCTTGGGGATTATTGTACTGCTCGGGTCTTTGGCCTCATGTTTTAGAACGTCAACTGAAGTCATGGAGAATGGACCAGAAATTCATTCTCTGTTGGGTCCTATTGTTTACATGAAAGCAGCTTTCAGAACTTCCCCCAAGCCCAGAATGCAATGATTTCTCAGTTCCCATTGCCCAGTGGGACCTAAAATAGGGCCCTCCCCTCCACCCTGGTGGCATATTCCCATTTTTCTCTACAGGCCACTGGAAAAGCTAAACTAAGGGCAGGCTGTCAAGTCAAGGAGCTAAGGAACAGAACTCCAGACTTAACTTGGCAATGCATTTGGGGTGAATCAGATAAAGGTCACCTGCACAGCACATGAGCAGATCTCCAGTTTCTAGAAGGGGGGAAGTTCCCAGAGATCCTGAAACTGCTGAGACCACCACCCAGGAGTGGGCCTGCCTGGGCTGAGAGGATCAAGTGGCTCTTTCTCCTAGGGGTCCTGATGGAGCAGTGTCTGCTTCTTCTCTGAAATTCTCCTGCCACTTCCACAGTGGGACAGGGTGGGGAAATCGCCCGACTGTCAGCGCTGAGGAGGGCAGATTTGATTACCTAGAGAGTAGACTCAAGTCCTGTTCTTGCCACATCCAAGCTCTGTGACCTAACCAAGTTACTTAAACTTTTGGAGTTTTGATTTCTCCTTCATAAAATGAAAAGCATCGTGTCTTCCTTTATTCTGTTATCATAAAGATTAAGATTATGCATATGAAGCAGTCAGTATACTCTGGCCCATGGTAAATGGCTCAGGAAATAATAGCTATTAGTAGTATTACCAACACAAAAAGAAACTCTAAAATGTGAAAGAGGAAATAAAATAATAAATGAAGTGAAATCAAATGTGAAAGAGTCTCAGCAGCATGGAATCTTCGTTTGGAATAAACGCCAATGGTCATCTAAGCCATCCTTGTCCAAAGTCTCTGGCACTTTGAGAGACAGGGGGTCTGCTCCTGCCCTCTCTGCCCTGCTCGGGCCCTGTGCTTTCCACGCAGCCACCTCTCCCACCTCCTGGGAATAAAACCACAGGCCAGGGCAATCCTGCTCAGGCTTGAGAACGTAACCCTTCTGCAGGTAGCGAGTGTGGCCTTACAACAGGCCAAGTCCATATCACACTATTCACCCCTTGAATTTCATTACATGTGCTGTGGTTTGTCTCATGTGGGTCTGGTCTCTCCAACTACATCTTAAACTCCTGGTGGCCAAGGATTGGGCTTGTACCACATTCAGGCCTCCCCCAACTCTGGTCCTGAGCTGACTGTAGGTGTTTACTAAGACTTGCTGTTTGCTTGAAAAACTATTTTGCATTTGACTGGAGCTTAACAAATGATTAAATAAATACAGAAATATAGTTTATCTGTCATAAAGATGATCTTCCCATGACTCACAACAACCACTGCATTTAAGAAACTACTTTCTGTTGAGATGAAGAGGAAATGTTAGAGATAGTCCCATAATTATTTGGGAATCCGAGTTTTTAAGTTGTTGGTGGTGATTCTAGAATTGCTACAGAGGAGGAATTTAGGGTCACCATCGGGTTGGGCAAGGGCATTAAAGGATTTGTCGTAAAGCTGTGATTGCTTAGCAAGTTCATTGCTTTTTAAACTTTATTTCACGTTCTTTTGGACTAACTTTGGGAGATCTTGGAGATTATGGGGGAAAGAGGACTGAAGACCTCCATAGCAAAATAATATGTAGTGTCAGCACCACCAGAAGTAAATTTTTTTTTAAGAGTTTATTTATTTATTTGAGAGAGAGAATGAGATAGAGAGCATGAGAGGGGGAGGGTCAGAGAGAGAGGCAGACTCCCTGCTGAGCAGGCAGCCCGACGTGGGACTCGATCCCGGGACTCCAGGATCATGACCTGAGCCAAAGGCAGTCGCTTAACCAACTGAGCCACCCAGGCGCCCCAGAAGTAAGTATTTTAATTCCTAAATTTTGGGGTCTATTCCTCTCCCTACTGTGTTAGTTATCTATTGCTGCATGACAAATTACCCGATACTTAGTAGCTTCTATAACAAACATTTACTATCTCACAGCTTCTTTGGGTCAAGAATTTGGGAATGGCTGAGCTCATGGTCTCTCATCACATTGCAACCAAGATGCTGGTGAGGGTTGCAACATCTCAGGTTTGGACAAGGGCTGGAGGAGCCATTTCCAAGATGGCACACTCACATGGATGGTGGCAGGAGGCCTCAGTTTCTCACCACATGAGCTCTCTCTCCATGGGTAATCTGCATGTCTTCATGATATGTCAGTGGCTTTCCCCAGAGCAAATGAACCTGGAGAGAGAACAAAGAGGAAGCCCAAAGCCTCAGTGACTCTACACCATGGCATCGGCCATCTCATTAATTAGAGCAAGTCACTGAATCCAGTACATACTCAGAGGAGGAAAACTGAGCTCTACCTTTTGAAGGATGAGTATAAAGGAATTTAGGAACATATTTTAAAACCATCATCCTATTATTAGCAAGCATCGGGACAGGTCCCATGCCTCGGATTTACACAGAGCCACTGTTTCTTTTTTTTTTTTTTTTTTAAGATTTTATTTATTTATTTGACAGAGAGAGAGCACAAGCAAGGAGAGCGGCAGGCAGAGGGAGAGGGAGAAGCAGGCCTCCCGCGGAGCAGGGAGCCCGATGCGGGGCTCGATCCCAGGACTCTGGGATCATGACCTGAGCCGAAGGCAGTCGCTTAACCAACTGAGCCACCCAGGTGCCCCAGAGCCACTGTTTCTGAAGTTGTTTCAGTCAAGATGGGCTGTTGAAACAAACCACCCTCAAATCTGAGTGGCTTATTGCTCTAAAGTTTTCCCACTCTTGCTGTAACACGGCTAGGAGAGGGGCTCTAGTCATTGTCACAGCTCAGGGACTGAAGACGATGGAGGCTCCGTCTTGACATAGCCTTCCATGTGTAGCAAACCAGGAGAAGTCTACAGTAAATCTCACGCTGTTCATAAAGCTTCAGACTAGAAGTGACACACATCACACACTATATTGGTCCAAGAAAATCACATGGCCCAGGGGCACCTGGGTGGCTTAGCTGTTAAGCGTCTGCCTTTGGCTCAGGTCATGATCCCAGAGTCCTGGGATCGAGCCCCGCATCAGGCTCCTTGCTCTGTGGGAAGCCTGCTTCTGCCTCTCCCACTCCCCCTGCTTGTGTTCCCTCTCTTGCTGTCTCTCTCTCTGTCAAATAAATAAAATCTTTAAAAAAAAAAAAGAAAGAAAGAAAATCACATGGCCTGACTTCAAAGGGGGCATAGGGTGTGCAATCCAAACTGTCTAGAAGAAGGGAAACCAGAACACTTGCTAACATACAGTGGTGACCATTAATCACCTCTATTTGACCCTCTTCAGTAGTATTATACTTAAAAAAAATTAAAATGCAAGAGCAGGATTAAAACATTCTCTGGGAGCCTTCACTGGGTTCCCTGAGGGGAGGATTGTTCTTACAAACACTTCAAATCTCTTTTACATTGAGATTGACCCGTATGCAGGGACTAAATCAGACAATACAAGAGAATAAGGGTTTTCTCCAAATGCAAAGCTGAGTTGCCTCAACCCTCAAGATCCCTCTCACGTAAAAGGTGCCAGAGGCAGAACAAGAGCCTTAGAAATGCAATAAGCAACAAGTAATTTCAAACATCCCATTATTATCTACTTATGTCATCTTCATTGTGATCATGGTGATTTTGAATGTCTTCACTCCCTATCTGTGTGCTTCGTTGTTTGTTTCCCCCAGAATCCCTCTGGCTTTCAGCAATAATTAATGACCCATTAACATGTTAAGTACCCTTCATCATTATTTATTCATCTAGCATTAGAAATGATGAGCCCATCCTGGGGGAAACGGCGGCAAGGTCTCTCTGGGGTGCAATCACGGGGCTCTACGAAGGGAAAGGCTGGACATGCTCTGCCTCCCCAGTGCCCTGGTGTCCTTCTGGAAAAGCGCCAAGGCGAGCTTTGAGAACTGCAGCTGAGAGACCATGGAGGCCGTGTTTCAGTTCAACTTGGCCTGCCCTCCAGGAAGACGCTGCAGATTTAGGTCACAGCCCAAAATTTTCAAATGACTAATTTTTACCATATTCCAAAATCTGAGTTACTGAAGTAGGAGCAGAACTCCTGCCTTAGAATCACCATGAGAGCAGCGTGCATGTGTACTCAGGGAAAGGACAAGCATCAATGAGCCCAGGACTTTAAATCAATTAACGTAAGCAATTGTTTTTTAAGAAAATCATTCCATAATGAAGAGGCTCTAATCCTGCTTCCCAAGCTCTGTCTGTGTGTGTAACTCCATCAACCACTGACCTGGAATGTTCCTTTAGGACTCCTTCCCAATTGTCTAGCCGGGATATCACAGGATCTATTGATTATCCGAAACTCCAGACTCCCTTCTGCCATGTACACAAAGCTTCAGGGTACCCTTCCCTGTTCCCCCAGCACCTTATTTTCCTCGCCTGATTGGTGGCGTTCTACACAGCATTTTTTATTCCATGAGCAGCTTAGTCACAACCACCTTGATGAGACCGTCCCCTATGTTTACCCTGGCTTTCCATCTGGAGGGTCTTTAGGTCTTATGGGCCATGTTTCAGTGTCTCACCAGCGCCTTCAGGTAGAGGAAAGTGCTTTGCACAGCGGAGGGACTGAGGAAGGAAGGAAGAAGGCAGGTGTTCTCAACCAGAGCCACAGACCAGCATCAAGTGTTCACAGAGCTGGCCGTCTCTGCTCCATCCACAGAGACGAATTGCTGATTCTCTAAGTAAAAACAATAAGGAAATGGGATTTCCTAGATGAAACTTGTCCTTCAATAAAAGAACACAGTTACCTGCAAGAGGCACTAGAGTCTGTCTGCCCTGGGCTGGTGTTCTGCCTCAGCCTCTGATAAGCAAATGATCTGACATCACCAAGCTGCCTTTTCCTCCTGCAGAATGAGGGTAATGACTGTTCTTACCTCCCAAGGGTTACTGGGAGAAGTGAATGAAATAATGCATGAGAAACAGCACCAAACATAAAGTGTTCAATAATTAATACCCAAGAATTTTAAGTCATTCATTCTAATTAGGCTTTCTCATATTGGTGTTTCTCTACAGTTTCTGTGAGCTTGTCCCTATTGGTAGGTAAGGGATCAGTGCAGAGCAGACACGTAGGAACATCACCCAGACAGGTGTGAGCATTACCAAAACAAATTAGGGAGGGAATTCATTATTACCTTATCCTAACACAATCTACAAACTAAACCAATGGAGTTAGGATCATTCCTTCCACCCCTGGAGATTATAGCATGCAGGGATTTCTGCTGCGAGGCCTGAGTTGTGCATCCTACAGCTCATGTAAACAGGGTAGGCCAGCCAGGAGTGGGCGAGTGGGGACAGGAGAGCAGAGAAACATTGTTCCCTTCCTCTTAGGAATCACAGAAAGTCCAGGGTGAAGGCAGAGTCCCAGCGTCGGAGTCTGAGACACAGAGGAGATGCGGCCCCACCCCACCCAGCTGTAGACAGGAGTGTCCTCTCCAATCAGGCAGCAAAGGTGCAGGGGCTCGGGGGCCCTTCTTCCCACCTCCACCACACCCCCCATTTCATGGACGTTGGGACCCCCTCCCTGGGGCACCACCATCACCAGTGGGCACTTCTCAGAAAGCAGACCAGGACCCTGGCCCACCCTGCCCATCATGTTCACTTAGTGTTTGTTTCCCTTTCCACTTAGTGTTGTCAGCCCCGAAGCGACACAGAGTGAAGCCTCTGGGGGCCGAATCTAAGTCAGCAACCTCCCCCAGGCTCAGTCAAGAAGCTGCCCTCAGGGTCCCCCCTGCACAGCCATCTCCTCCAGAAATCACAGACCCTGGCTTCCCAGCCTTCCCTTCCTCTTTAGACTGTCACACGACCATGACAAGCTGAACACCTGCTGGGCTACAGCCAGGAGAACATGCAGCTTTGATGCACGGATTTGTCTGCAAGGGAAGCTGAGGGAAGCTTCCAGGGACCAACTCCTGTGCGAACTTTTACCTGCCCTGTGTCTTATCTGCTGCCCTTATTCCCTTCACGTCCACGGCCTTCGTGATGCGGCCCTGTTGCAGAGCTGTGGCCGTTCACACAGCCCTGTAGGGTGAGCTGGGCGTGACCTTTCCCGGGGGCAGCCACCTGGGGGGATGGCTGCTTACTGAAGCATGGGGGAGGGGCACAGAGCCGCTCGCCTTCCTTTCTTCCATCCTAAAACCATCCATGTAATGGGAATCCACCATTGCACACGTCACAGAAGGAGAGAGGAGACCCAGAAACTAACAAAAAATTGGCCCAGGTGGTTTGTTTTGGAGACTGGAGTTTGGAGAACCCCTCCATGGGGTACCACCGCACCTTAGGAAGCCAAAGACGTGTTAGAGGGGTGTGATTGGTTCTGTGTGTCAGCTTGGCCAGGCTACAGTATCCGGTTCTTTAACTAAACAGCAATCTAGGCATTTCTGTGAACATATTTTGTGGACGTGGTTGGTGTCTACAATCAGTTGACTTTAAGATCAACCTCAATAATGTGGCTGGGCCTCATCTAATCAGTTGAGGGCCTCAAGAGTCAAAACAGGTTTTCTAGAGAAGAAATTCTGCCACAAGACTGCAAAGTTGACTCCTGCCTGAGTTTCCAGCCTGCCAGGTTGCCTACAGACCTCAGAGATGCCATCCCAATCCCACTGTTTCAAGGGCAGTGGCTCTGCTGAGCACCACTTCTGGCGCTATAGTGAGGTCTCTTATTCCATGCTTAGAAAGGACCCCCATCCCATCCAGGACGGGACATACCTCATAGCCACTCTCATCTCAACCTACCAGAACCCCCCATGATGCCACCCTTCTCCCTATGGTTTTCGTCACACACAGGTGGACTGGGTTGAACCTCAGCAGACAGCAAGATCTACTGACGGCTTACCGCTGACTCAGTCAGGTAGGGGGTGCGGCTCTTAAAGGGTTTCCTTTTTTTTATCACATCATGGCCGTTGGTGTGAGGTGAGGGGCAAACCAGGGGCTGAAGATCGGCAGATCCAGGTGTGAGGCCCAGCTGTACTGTTTACCGCCTGTGCATCCTCGGGCCTCTGTCTTAGCATCTGTAAAATGGGAGTAATAAGAGGGTTACCTAACTCACAGCAATGGCACGAGGCTCAGGAAAGTAGAGGTACATAAAGCATTTGGAGAACTGTAAAGAATATAGAAGCTACTTATGAATTAACTGAATTATTTTCATGACTTTCCATCTGTCTGGGAATAAACCCCACATAGCAAACCATTTAGAAGAAAACTTTTCCAGCCCGTGCTGCTGCAAGGAGCCGGATCTTAGCACACGCACGTAGAACTGTGAGTCTTGGTGCGTTACTGCCCTCTTCAGATTTCCAAGTCCCCTGAAGGTTGAGGGAGGCCGCTTGGCTCTGTGACCTCATGGCCCCCACTTTTCACCAACGGCCGGTGGAAAGGATCATCAAATGGTATCAGTCCATCTGGGTGGCTGATCCCTCCCAAAGTTTCTTCTTGGCCTCCTAACATGTTGCTTAGTCCAACAAAGGCTCCGTGCCCTGAATTTGGGGTAGGAGACAACCAAGTCACAGACTTACCAGAACCTGTGTCTTCCAACACAGACCATGGAGCCCTGTAATAATCTGCCCATGGACAGCTATTTATAGTGTGAACCTGGCACTGACCCCACTTTTTAGGGCAGCAGGGAGATGAGAACATCAACTAAGGGCTGGTTTCCGGATTACTTGCTCTTGCCCCGTTCTGCACAGTTCGGAGAAGTCTGTTCTGTTTGCTGCCCTGCCCGTCCACCCAGAGTGGATCACGATGGCTCTACATTAGGCCACTCCCCAAGCTCATGCGTCTATGCAGCCGGAAGAACAGTGAGAACTCCGACCTCCACATTCTGCTCTCAGAGCCCTAGGTGTTGGTGGGGTCGAGGGGGGTCCAAGCCCTGCATCTGTGGAGCAGGAGTTCAGGGAGGCTTCAGTATGAGCCGTGAAAAGAAGCTGGATCTCTCCCTTGCCAGTGTGCCACTTAACCTTCCCGAACCTCTAATTACCCCCACCATAGATGAGGGCGACATGATCTACACATGTATGTGTCATAAAAATCTTAAAATGCTGCAATGAACAATGCCTGACCCACAGGAGATGCTTAGTAACACTGTTATTATTATTCTTTTTCCAATGCTATGATCCAACATAAGCAAAGAGAGAAGGAAACAGACAGACAGATAGACTAGACCAACTAGATTTGCTGTCCAGACCACCGAGGCAGGAGGGAGAGGGATCACACCCCATGTGTGGTTCTCTGTAATCTGCCCAGGATTCCCTCCCAGTTTATTTGGGCAGAAAGGAAGGGTCCCTGCAGTTTAGAAGCAAACTGAAGGTGGGGCTCTTTGGGTTTATTTGATTAGGTCCAAAATGCCGGGGATGTGGTCTCTTCCGCCAGTGACTATGTACAGTTGTTTGTGGGTTTGAGGCCAGGGTGGCTGGCACGTCCTGGGCTTTGGCCTCAGTCTTTGGCATTTAACCACAAACCACGTGGAGAAAGGCCAGGCTGCAGGTAACTCTTCTCTGCCTCAAAAACCAAAATGGGTCCTCTGGGGTGGGGTGCTCTGTTGGGGGCCCTCATTGCTCCCGAGAGCACCCACTGCCTCAAGGTTACTGGAAGGACCAAATGGGAGCAAATTAACCCAGAGGAAGGGCCTGATGCAGAGAAGGTGTCGGGTGAGGATGCACCACGGCATCCTTGCCCCACCACCGTATACAGGTGAGCATGCTGGGCCATTGGCTACTCCTCTAAGATAGCACTCCTAGCAAATGGTGTCTTCCCAGCAAATGCCGTCTTAGCTAGTACCTCCCTGCCCCAGGACTCCGCGTCCTGTTCAATGGAGGCAACAAAGGCACACAGGCTGGTTGCTCTCCTTCCCTCACCCACCCCCTGCATCTGCACCATGCCGGATGCCCTTCCCAAGTGCAAAGTGTGTCGCCAGGTGGAGCAGGTTGCCATGGCTCCCTCCTCATCCCCAAGGGTACAACAAGTTCTAAACATCTCGCAGGCAAAGATTTGATTGCCATCTCTGAGCAGAGCGTGTTTCTCAGAACGAAAACAAGAGCAGCTACTTGCTGAATGGGCTAAATATAAGAGGTGGCCTGGGACATGCAGGGCCAGCTGGTTCAAAGAACGAGAGAAAGGGTAAGACCACAGGGGCACCTGGGTGGCTCAGTTGGTTAAGCGTCTGCCTTCAGCTCAGGTCATGATCTTGGGATCCTGGAATCGAGTCCCACATCAGGATCCCTGCTCAGCGGGGTAGTCTGCTTCTCCCTCTACCCCTCCCCCCTGCTCATGATCTCTCTCTCTCTCTCTCAAAAAAAAAATAATAATAATAAAAATCTTAAAAAGAAAAAAGAAAGAAAGAAAGAGTGGGGCCATGAAGTTATAGGGCAGCCAGGTCCATGTCTGTGTTTTGGGAACAACCTTGGAGGGCTTGCAGGTTGGTAGACCTCGGGAAAAGTGAGAGGAGGGATGGGTGTGGGAAGTGTCATTCACTCATTCCACAGATATTTATTGAGTCCCCGGTGCCTAGGAGCTGGGAATAATATCGAGGTGAATGAGATTATAAGGCTCCTGGCCTTGTGAGGCTTACATTCTGGCTTGGGGTGGGCAGCACGCATCAATCAAGGAAATTAAACAAATAAATTACATTAAAGAAGGTTTCATGCTGTGAAAATTGCTGCATGCATTGTGCTTGAGGGTGGGCCATATAGGGTGTTTAGAATTAAGCTGATTTCTGAGAAAGCTTGAAATAAAATGGAGTACTGTACACAGCTGGTAAAAAAAAAAAAAATGCCTACATAAATAAGACCAGAATTCAGTACTCTAAGAGGTTTATGCCTCTAAAAGAAATTATAATGTATAATTTACAATTAATTTGTAAAGTTAATTAGTTTTAAAAAGCTTTTTAACAACTTCCAAGTGAGACATTCATTCTGCATTCTACAACACTATGATGATAAGCTGTTATCTCGAAACATTATACACAACCAGGCAGTCCCCCCTTAAAAATGTTCCTGTGGAGCCAGTGAATGTTAGCAGGTGTCGGGGACCCTGTGGACAAATGCAAAAAGAGAGGGCCAGATTAAAGGAAGTCACTCCAAATCAGGGATCATTTGGTTACAAAAACAGGAGCCTGTTGGAGGAAGCTCAAGTAAAGACTAACATAATTTGAGCAACGGGGGTGTCTTATAGACCCCAAGGGCCAGAAATAGTGACGAGCCCATGAGGGACTGGAACCAGGAATTGAAAGTTTTCCAGAACCGAGAACTCACTTTCTCAGAGGCCATGTGGTTATTGCTTTTTAAATAAAATGTGTTGGGGTGCCTGGGTGGCTCAGTCATTAAGCGTCTGCCTTCGGCTCCGGTCATGATCCCAGGGTCCTGGGATCAACCCCACATTGGGCTCCCTGCTCTGCAAAAAGTCTGCTCTCCCTCTGCCCCTCCCCCCGCTTGTGCTCACGTGCTCTCTCTCTCTCTGAAATAAATAAAATCTTTAAAAATAAGTAAATAAATAAATTTAATGTGTTTATAATACTAGTTGTCTGTGGGATTGCTTTTTCATAATTCTTTATTGTGCTAAAATGCATATAACACAAAATTTGTCACTTTAATTATTTTTAATTCCAACATCCCTGCCATGTTTGGTTCTGATGCTTGCTCTGTCTCTTCCGATCACGTTTTTCCCTTTTGATGTGGCTTGTCATTTTTCTTGATAGCCAGACGTAATGTACCACTGCTGCAAACAGGCGCTTAGCAAGGTCGTGATGAGGTGTGGAGAGGGTAGGTGCTCTGTAGTCCTATGATTAGGTCTCTGTCCTTTAGTGAGCCAGGGTCTCTGGACTGTGAGCCTCAGGCATGCATCTCAGTGTTTCTCTCACCCTTAGGTGGACAGGATGGCCCAAGCGGCTGGAACTGGGTATTTCACTTTTCCCATGGGCAAAGCTAGAGCTGACTGCAGTTGGACGCTTCCCCTACCCAGGTCAGTTACCCTAGCTTAGCAGGTTAGTCTCTGTTTAACTAGTTTCCCCTGAGGGCAGGAATTGTTAAAAAGAACAGTGTCCTAGTGTATTTCAGGTTGGTTTCCTCCCCCCCCCCCCCCCATTCCAGTCTCTACTCCAGGAAGCCAAGATTCCCTCTATGCTTGGCTGTCTCTCCAATCTTGGACGCAATGGTTTGCCGCGTGTCCTCCCCTTCATGGATCCAGAAGAGTTGTTGATTTTTTGGTCCATTCAGCTTTTAACTTGTTCTTCGGGTGGGGAGGTGACTTCCAAGCTCCTTCCATGTGGAACCAGAAACTGTTTTAATCATTTTTAAGTGCACAGTCCAGTAGCATCAATTACTCTACAGTACTATGCAACCATTAGCACTAAATATTCCCAAAACTTCTTCTTTACGCTCAACAGAAACTCCACCACTCTGCAGTAACAGTGCTGTTCTGGCCACCGGCGTACTGCAAGTATGTCTGGGTCCCTGTTTTCGATTCTTGGAGGTAGATGTATATACCCAGAAGTAGACTTCTACGTTTAGCTTTTTGAGGAACTGCCATAGTGTTTTCCACAGTGAGTGTGCCATTTTGTATTCACACCAGTAATGTACAGAAGTCCCAATTTCTCCACAGCCTTGCCAACACTTGTTTTCCATCTTGTTTTTTTGTTTGTTTTAATTATAGCCATCCTAGTAGGTATGGAGTGGCATTTCATTGCAGTTTTGATTTGCATTTTCCTAATGGCTAGTAATGTTGAGAACTTTTTCATATGCTTATTAGCCTTCCATATTTCTTCTCTGGAAAACAATGTTCAGTCCTTTGTCCATTTTTTTAATGTGAGTTGTTTGTTTTTGTTGTTGTTGTTGTGTTGTGGGATATTCTGGATATTAAATCCTTATCAGATATACATTCTGCAAATGTATTTCTCCATTCTGTATGTTGTCTTTCCACTTTCTTGATAATGTCCTTTGATGCAAAAAAGTTTTAATTTTGATGAAATCCAGTGTATCTCTTTTTCTTTTGTTGCTTGTGCTTTTGGTGTTGTATCAAAGAATCCATTGCCAAATCCAAAGTCATGAAAATTTATCCCTGTTTTCTTCTAAGAGTTTTGGGGTTTTAGCTCATACATTTAGATCCACTAGCCATTTTGAGTTAATTTTTGTAAATGGTGTGAGGTCAGTGTCCAAATTCATTCTTTTGCATGTGAATATCCATTTTCCCCAGTACCTTTTGTTGAAAAAACTTGCCTCTCCCCATTGAGTGGTTTTGGCACACTTGTCACAAATCAATGGAGTTTAGGGTTTATTTGTGAGGGTTTATTTCTGGGCTCTCTATTCTATTCCATTGCACTCAAAGTCTGCCTTTGTGTCAGGACCACACTGTTTTGATTACTATAGTTTTGTAATCTTCTTTGAAATCAGATAGTATGGGACTCTGTTCATCTTTTCCAAGACTGTTTTGGCTATTTGGGGTGTCTATCAATTTGTTTTGTTCCTTTCACGGCCACATGTTCCTGTTCCTTCATATGCCTTACAATTTTTTGTTGAAATCTAAACACTTGAATCATATAAAGAGGTAAATCTGGAAATCAGATTCTCTCAGTTCCCTAAGGTTTTCTGGTTTTGGTTTGTTTGTTTGTTTTCCATTTTAAAGTCTGTAGTAGTCCATTTATTTAGAAACATTCCCTAACCAGTTCTGCAGACTCTGATGCTGTATTCCCTGCCATGTGTGGCCCCTGGAGTCTCTCTGTTCCTTAATTTCATGCGACTAGTATTTTCAGAGATTTCCTTAAATGTTAGGAGCTAACAAACCCAAATCAAACCACACCAAACATGAAAATCACCTCTCCTAGTCTTTGCAGTTTGGTTCTATGTCAGGTCACTGGTTCAACACATAGCCAGACTTGCACCGAGCTTAGAGATCAGTCCGCGATGAAAGCTGAGGGTCTTCTCGGGTCTTTTCTCTCTTTCCCTGAGTATGTGCATAGGCTACAGGGTACTTTCCAATGTCCTAATTTCCTAAAGAAACTTTCAGGGTTTGCTCCCCGGTCTGAGACAGTCTATGGTATGTATTAAGCCGTCTATTGTATGTTTCCACTGTAATCTTTTGCCCAAGCATCTGTGGGTTATTAGTTCATCTCTCAACGTTTTCAAGCAATGCCTGTTGTTTTTCTGACCTGAGTTCCGATTTAAGTGAAACAGAGGTTATTTCTCCTGTGTCTGTTCTTCGGGTGTCCCCCAGACAGGTTAGAACAGACATCCACAAATATTTGCAAATAAAGTCTGCTCTGTTCCCTCCAGAAACAAGAACCAGGGTCCCACACTGCAAACGTGGCTGACATCTCCAAGGCCCCTGCCAGGCAGGGAGAAGTCGGGCAAGACCAAGTAAAACCACACAAATCTTTCCTACCGTCTTGAAGTTGCCTTCTCCTTGATTCAGCATGTACGAGGTTGCTGTAGACTTTTGACTGTTCTCTGGAGTTCTGACAAAGTTGCTTCTGGCGGTTGCTGCCTGGTTTTTTGTTTTGTTTGTTTGTTTGTTTATGTTTCTGTGGTGGTATGAGAGCTCGGAATTGCCTACTCCACCATTTTGTGATGTCTCCATCCTCGTGTGGTTTCTTCCCTTAAATTTTCTCTGCAAATCCATTCCAGTCTCTTCCTCTCCCTAGAAACCAATTCTCTCTTCTTGCTCATTACTGCAAATAGCTCCAAAATGTCTCCTCAGCATGGAAGCCTCCCCGTCCCCCTCACGCCCCGGCTGTGCTGCTTTATAGCTCCGGGACCCAAAGTCAGTTAGTCAGGTTCCCTAAATCTAAAAATGCAGAGTCAGGAGGTTGAAACTGATTGGCTCAGCTTGAGTGCCGGGGACCAATCAGCTGTCGGGGGAGGCACCACGTGACCCACTTCCTACTCCGCAGAGGTAGTGGGAGGGACTGTCTTGGAAGAGGGCTATGCAAGCTCCCTGAAAATAAGAGTAGAGGCGGGAAGAAGTACAACCATCGCACGTCATCCGTTACTGCAGGACTTCCAAGAGGGGCAACACAGAAGTATTTCCCAACCATAGTTAGCCGGCTATAGTGGTTAGTGGAATACAAATTATACAAACAGTGCTTTAGGAGTCCAATAAAAATGTTGAATTTGGAAAGTGAGGATTCAGTGGCATGACTGCCCTTCTCTACGTGTGCTAGATAGTCTGCTACCTGGGGCACAAAGCTGTGACAGACACCGTGCTGTCTGCTGTGCACACCAGAAGGGACATTTCTCTACCCGGTGTTTAACACAAGTGAAAAGTCAGTGTAAGTCCCTGACCCAAAAGGAAAGGACACATATGACACAAATGGGGAGAGACAAGTAAAAACCGTGAAGAGACCTGGCTCGGGCCTGGGTGTGCCACCTTCCTGCTGAGCAGCTGTATGATACCGGACAGCCCCTCAGACCTCTCGGGGTTTATGTTTCTTCACTGGGAAACAAGGAGCTCAGACCCAATCGATTCTAGGGTTTGTGTTTGTTGTTTGTTTCAGTTTTTGTTTTAAAAGCAGAACCTTTTCAGGGCACCTGGGTGGCTCAGTCGGTTAAGCGTCTGCCCTCAGCTCAGGTCATGATCCCAGGGTCCTGGGATCGAGCCCCACATCCAGCTTCCTGCTCCACAGGGAGTCTGCTTCTCCCTTCCCCTCAGCTGCTCCCCCTGCTTGTGCTCTGTCTCTCTCTCTCTCTCTGGCAAATAAGTAAATAAATAAAACCTATTAAAAAAATGGCAGAACCTTTTCTGTAAACAATATGCAGAGCCCCAGTATATAAAAACAACCAAAGTAGAACCAACCAGTACACTGGGAACCAGGCCCCCGGGGCTGGTCACCAGAGGTTCCCAGAGGCCGAGTGTTCTCTGATCTTCATAGGATGCCTGTTGTGGGCGTCCCTTAACATGCCACTCTGTATGGTGAGCTCCTCCGAGCCTGCAAGGGCTCGTGTCTCCCATTGAACTGTAAACCCTTGCAGGCAGGGGCTGTCTTAGAGTTCGTGAGTGCTGAGAGCCCAGCCCTGACACCCTGCTCGCAGGTTCTGGTTATGCCCGATAGTGGGAGATGATAACATAATAATAATAGTAGTAGTAATAATACTGGGAGCACCAGATAAGTGTATGTGACAAGGGCTGTCAACCACAGGCCTTCCCAGATTTCTGGATTTCTTGGGTAGTCCGTGTTCTGTTTGGCCAAAGACAGGTGTTAAAAAAGACAATTTTCACTACAGTCACCTCCAGCTCTTCAGAAAAATGGCATTTTAGGACTCATAAGATGACCCAATACTGGAAAATCACCACTCTAGAGCCATTTCATGTCCTTTGCTTCATTTTGCCATTTGCGTGTCCTCTCTAGTCAGCATGGCCTCAGGCTGATCTTACATCTGTGGGGCCATCCAGGGCTGGTCCCTAGAGAGTCCTCAGGCTTCCTGGTTGTGATGTGTCTGACCTGGATCCCAAGGGCACCTGGCCACGAGTGCTGTCCCCTTCCCTGGCACTGATCACTGTGACGTCTCTGCATTTGGTCCAAAGTCCTGCCTGTTCTTCAATAAAACACGATACCTCCGTCTGACCCATGAACAGAGGAGAGCTAGGATTATTTAAAGTAAACAGAACAGCCCTGAGCACCAGAATTTGCCCATGGAGGTGGAGACAGAAGTGAATCAGTGTGGTCCCTGTCCTCAAGCTGGGGACAGACACACAGACAAGCCCCACAGCTGTATTAACGGCGGTTCTCACAAAGCAGTGCGGGAACGCAGCGACGGAAAGAATTCCTCCAGCTGAAGTTGTAGAGGATGGTGTGTGGCGTGCGGGAGAGGGAACCAGGAAAGGCTGCTTGTAGAAGAAATGATGAGATGGTCCTTGGATGAGGAGTCTGCCAGACTAAGTGGAGTGAACACTCTGGGCAAAGGGACAGAGCAAATAGTGGCACAAAAGCTTGACAATTCCAGGAACTTGGGGAGAATACCTCTGTATCATCCTTTCAACAAGACCATTGTCTGAAAAGTAAAGTACGGTGAAGATGCTGCCCACGGAGCCTTTAACCCTAACCATGCACATACCTATTCACTGCCAGAAACCAGTCTGGAGCAGTGTGCAGCAGCCAAAGGACTGGGCCCCAAGTGCAATATGGCAGTGGGGGTTTGAGGTGCAAACAGGCAACTCAACCATGTTGAAAGAAGACTCTCACCCCCCAGGTGTGCCTTGGGGTGGTCTGGAAAGTAAGAAGAACTCTTGGTCAAGGTGTCTGTGTGATGCCCTATAGAGAGTTAGGATGCTCAGCTGATTGTAGGAAGTTCCCTGGGATGGCAGTATTAATTTCAGGCCACCATCTGAAGCTTCAGGCCCACTTACCAGGATGTGGTTCTGCTTCGGAACACCCGACCAGACAATGCAGGGGGGCAAATGTCCCAGAGGCACCAACCTTATCCTCTGCCGGATTGGGATTTAGGAGGCTGAAAGACATGAGTTAACATTCAAATATGTATTCCAAGCAAGAGGTCCAAAGTCCAATGAAGACTCAGAGTCACATCCAGTTTGTGGACCCAAAAAAACTCCATAAGAGGGGCAGGCTGGGTGGGTTCTGAGTGTTGAGAGAGATTGGGATGGTGGGGGGTAGAGACAGAAAAGGCTCAGAGAGCCGTATTCTAGGCAGAGGGAGGGAATAGTATTACTAAAAGCACATGAACAAGAAAAGAGAGATGGACTTCCAGCCTGCTTCTGGAATAGCCAGATATTTTTCTCAGAAAGGCTGGTCACATCTGTTGACAGCTTGTGAAGAGCCTGACTTCCTCAGCAGATCTCCCCATGCGTCTTCAAGATCAGGTCAGCCTGGGGTCCCAAATGATAGATCATGTGATTGGATCAGTACACACAGGCCAGGCAGGAACACCTTCAGAATCCACAGAAGTGTCCACACAGAGCCAGACAGCTCAGGCCATCCTTGTTCAACACCTTGGTTCATGAATAAACATGTGTTGATGGTGGTGATACAGAGAGGGGTTGTCATGGGTTGAATCCTGTCCCCACAGAAGATGTTGAACTCTAATGCTCAGTACCTATGAATGTGAACTTATTTGGAGATAGGATCTTTACAGATGATCAATTTAAGATGAGATCAGTAGTGTGGGCCCTACTCTAGTGTGACTGGTTTCCTTATAAGAAGGGGAAAGCCATGGGGCTTCTGGGTGGCTCAGTCAGTCAAGTGTCTGCCTTCAGCTCAGGTCATGATCCTGGAGTCCCACGATTGAACCCTGCATCAGGCTCTCTCTAGGCTAGTGATTAAATGTAAATTATGAAGGTTCAGAAATAGATGCGACAGTTGATTCCTGAGACTATGACCAGGCTTTCCCCCATCAATTGGTGTTAGTTCTGTTCCGCGTGGGACATGGTAATGAGTCATTGAGGCCTTGGCGCACGCTGGCTCTCCTGGCTGAGCAGAACCTGATGAATCTCTTCCCCAGAAAAATGCCCCCCCACACACACACTCAAACCAGGTACAGAGCTCTGCGTGAATTGCAGGGGCGCATGTGCCTGGACACTAATAATGTAGAGTCAGGGAAAACAGAGCAAGAGCTCATTGTGTGATGTACCCACAAAAACTTGAGAGTGAAAGCCAGCAGGTGTCCACCGAAATCTGGAAGACCTCAGACCTGTGTCGAGCACTCTGACAACAAGCCTTTGTGATGAGTGATGCAAGAAGTTATCCCCGGAGATTAGGGATGTGCCCAGAGGAAATTGGTGCTCATCCTGACTCGGGTTACTGACGCAGATGCCTGCAAACCCATGTATCCTGTGCCCCTGGCCCTGGCCTGGTTACCATGCAAGGCCTGTGTCCCCACCAGGTGAGCAGGAGGCCTGTGTCTGAGCCGACCCACAGGTGCCTGCCCTCCGCTGTCTTGTGCCCCGGTGGCATGGATCTCTGCTGGCGCGGGGTGAGCGGCGCCCAGGTGAAGCCGCCTCGTGTGTTCCTGCAGCACATAGCACGGCCACCTCATTGTTCGGGGCCCTTCCTTCAGGGGCCTGCATTTCATTTGCTCCAAGAGCAAATGAATAGCAGGTCCCGGAAAAGGCTGCCACCCCACTCCCCAGTCAGCCCTGAACAGTCATTTTACACTTGAAATCCGGTCGGGGGCACTGGCCCAGGAGGGGTCACCTGCCTGGCCCCGGGCCAGCTCTCTTTCACCCCACCTCATCTGGAGATGCTGTACCAGGTTGCAGCACGGGCAACAATACCCACCCCGGACCAACCCCATCCTAAATCACTCATTGCCCCTTGTAACTAAAACCGGAAGAACGAAGTCGCTCCCTGGCTCGCATGACACAAATTTCCACAAGCCAGTGTTCACAGCCCTGGCCCCGCGTTTCCACCCTGCCCACCTGTCTCAGTGTCACGCTGCCTGCAGCCTGCTCCGGCCCGCCTCCGGGAAGGGGAGGTTGCCAGGAGGAGAGGTGCCACTTGGTTAATACGTGTCCTTATAGATGGTGTCCCAGCCCATGTGAGGACACTGGGAGAAGACAGCCCTCTGCAAGCCAAGGAGAGAGGCCCTAGAAGGAAACCAATCCTGACGACACCTTAATCTTGGACTTTCCGCCTCCAGAACTGTGAGACAATAAATTTCTGTTGATTCAGCCGCCCAGTCTGTGGTACTTGGCTACGGCAGCCGGAGCAGACCAATCCTCTCCCTTAAGTCAAACTTGGAAATACTTAACATTTGTGAAGAACAGTTAAAATATTTTAAAGGAAACATGTTCGTAGCTATTTTCTTTTGGATTCCCTACAATAACCCTGTAAGATATTATGCCCATTTCATAGATGGGGGAACTGAGGTTTAAGAGAGTCATTTACTTCTTGTTGTGCAGCAGAAAAACCCAGCTGACCTGGGGCACCCAAGCCGGCCCTCGCTCCTCCAGCTAGCATTATCCTATCCATTCCCTTTTATGAAAAAACCTACTTCAAAGTAAAAATCCTGGGCATCTGTTCCTGCCACATGTCACTATTGCACATGGAACATTTATAGAAATACCCTGCAAGAGTTGGATTCCTACTGTTTCTTATTCTATGCACTGTTGCCTAATTCATCCTTCTCACTGCTTATAAACCTGAATCTCAGCTGTAAATCTCCACGGTGACAGAAGTGCACATGCAGAACACACATTCATAAAGACAAGGCGTCAAAGTCTCCAGCCCTGCTCACTCTGCGGATGGACTGGAAAATCAAAGCTGTGCCATACACGGAAATCCAAGTGTGAGATGATTAATGGGAGTGTTCAAGTTCCTGGGCCTTCCAGGATGCCAGGGGAGTGTGCGATAGGCACCCCAGGAAGAAACAGGGCTGCCCAGACGTCACCCTGCAGGGTGCCACTTAGCAGGGCCACCCATTCATTCTGGGGTGTCAGAACTTTAAAGACAAATCCTGCTTGCTTCCTGCCATTCAAGCACTATCATTCCCCACCCCACCCCATGTTTTATATGATTAAAAAAAAAAACAGCAGCTTTATTGATAGTATAAAATAACCTGCACATATTTGCAGTGTATGACTTGACAAATTTTGACCTTTGTGTACAGTTCTGAAACTCTCACTACAATCAAGATAATGAACATGACCATCACTTCCAAGCTTCCTAGTGCCTCTGGTAATCCCTCCTTCCTGCCCCCCTTCCACCGCTCCCCTCGCAATCACTGATCTGTTTTTGTCACATCCATTCGTTTGCATTTTACAGAAGTGGAAACATAGTTGGTACTCCTTTTGTCTGGCTTCTTTCATTCAGCATAATTACTTTGAAATCCATCCATAGTGTTGCATATATCAACAGTTTATTCCTTTGATTTGTGAGTAGTATTCCATTGTGTGGATATACCATAATTTAATCATTCATCTGTTAAAGGACATTGGGTTGTTTCCAGTTTGGGGCTAGTACAGTAAAGCTTCTATGAATATTCATCTTCAAGTCTTTGAGTGGAGGTATGCTTTTATTCCTCTTGAATATGTAAATATGTAGAAGTGAAATGGCTGGATCATATAGTGGGTGTACTGTTAACTTTTAAGAAACTGTCGTTAAGCGGCTGCCTTCGGCTCAGGTCATGATCCCAGGGTCCTGGGATCGAGCCCCGCATCGGGCTCTGTGCTCCATGGGAAGCCTGCTTCTCCTTCTCTCACTCCCCCAGCTTGTGTTCCCTCTCTTGCTGTGTCTCTCTCTGTGGAATAAATAAATAAAATCTTAAAAAAAAAGAAAGAAAGGAAGAAAGGAAGAAAGGAAAAAAGAAAGAAAGAAAAAGAAAGAAAGAAAGAAAGAAAGAAAGAAAGAAAGAAAAAGAAAAAAAGAAAGAGAAAGAAACTGTCAGGCTGTTTTCCAAAGTAGCTATACCATTTTACATTCCCACCAGCAGTGTGGGAGAGCTCTAGTTTCCCCGCATCCTTGCCAGCACTTGGTATGGTTCATTTTTGAAATGTTAGCTGCTCTCGTACACGTGTAGTGATTTCTCCTTGTGATCTTAATTTGCATTTTCTAAATGACTGGTTATGTTGAGCATCTTTTCATGTCCTTCTGCCAATTGTGTTTCTTCTTTGGTAAAGTGTGCTCAAATCTTTGCTCATTTTAAAAATTGGGCCATTTTTGCCTTCTTGTAGTTGAGTTTTAATTGTTCTCAAAACATCCCAGATCCACATCCTTTGTTAGACCTATGTTTTGCATTTAATTCGGTATCATATATAACAAGAAAGGCTTATTGGGAATAGCTAAACCACATGATAAGGGGAAATATACACCATTTATTCAACTGTTATCATAAGTATAAATCATACATGCAAAAGCTGCAAATAGCATGTGCCCACATTACTTTTAATCCCTCCCTAATGGCATTGGCGGGACTCAACCAGGTGGGGCTGAAGGAAATCTCCCTGTCCTGGCATGTCCTGGTCCTCTTTATTTCTTACTTCTTATCCTTGGCTCCTTTTCTGTTTCCACTCTCCACTCTGACCCGCTCCAACACATCAGACAAATCCTGTGCAGGATCAGAAAGGACACCTTAATTATCTGTCTTTAAGGCAGAGTCTTCATAATGGCTCTTCCTTTCGGCTGATGTCAAGGAGGGGCAGTCGCCTGGTGACGCCTGTTCACTCCTCACTGCTAGAGGGTTCTTCTAGCTTTTTGCAGGAAAAGACCAATGTTTTGGTTTGTGTTACCTTAGAGAGCTTTCCCCCTGATTAAAAAATAACCCTTCATTTGCTATCAAATATCCCTTCCTGGAGGTACTAGCAGGGAGGTTTCTGCTTAACCCCCACTCCTGAGGGAGGCAACATCGGCCCCTTGTTTCCTCCTCCCCTCGGAGCTTGATAGATGATTTGTCTGTAAACATGCTCAGTGTCTGCCTCTCCCCAGTAAAACCCCATGAAGGCAGGCACTCTGCCTATTGTGTTTACAGTTATGTTCTCAGCCCTTAGAACAGTACCTGGCACATAGTAGGAGCTTGCTACGTATTTGTTGAATGAATGAATAAACGCATCTAGTGCAGTGACCAGCCCGAACAGGTGGATGCAGGGCTGGGAACCAGAAGAATTCCCACTAAGATCACCCAGCTAATAAATATAGACAATACATGTAGGTCCCAGGTGTTCCTGTGGACAAGGGGACATTACAATGGAGTCAGGTAGATGCTTCACTGGAGACACTTCTGCTGGGCCCTCGCACAGAGGAGGGGACACCTGGGTGCCCAAAGCGGGCAGAGAGACTTCTCAGGGAAGGGGAGACTCAGAGAAGGAGGAATCTGTGAGATACACAAACTAGGGAGAAGAACAGTCTCCGAGTTGGAATAACACTGCCAAGGGCCCGATCTGTCTAAGATCTTGGGAAGCTGCTGTCTGTGCCTGTTGAGTCCACCATGGTTCTTTCTCTTGCCCACCAATTTGCAACTGGTGTACCGCCATTTGATGAGTTACAAAGTGAACTCTTTTTTTTTAAAGCCCAGTTATGAAAAAAAATTGCAAAATGATGTTGGGAAAGGTTCTGAACTCATGAACAAATTTAACCTTAGAGTGATTTTTTTTTAGATTTTATTTATTTATGTATTTGTTTATTTATTTATTTATTTGAAAGAGAGAGAGCGAGCATGAGAGCGGGAGGGAGAGGAAGAGAGAATCTGAAGCAGACTCCGCAATGAGCACAGAGCCCAATGCAGCTCCATCCCACAATTGTGAGATCATGACCTAAGCCAAAACCAACAGTCAGATGCTCAACCGACTGAGCCACCTAGTGCCCCCTTAGAGTGATTTTTAAAAATCCTTTAAATCCTGTGCTTTCATTGTCTTCTTTTCCGTGCCTAACTTCTCATTTCTCTTGTACTCAGGGCCATTTTCCCTTGAATCTCTCTCACTGTTGTTTCACTAAACACACAGGAAACATGTGCTTTCTTGGCACGTCCCCTGTTGCCCCTCAAGTCTTCTTCACCACTTGCCCAAACCACAACGGGTTCCTAACTGGCTACATCTTCCTGTGATTACATCCACATGGCTCACCTACATAATCTCTGTGTGCTGCCCTTCTGCCAGGTCCCTCCTCACAGCCACTACCTAAAGGATGAGGCATCCTGATGACTACCCCACCTCAATCTTCTCTCCTTAAGAACTATCCTTTCACTGTGAAAATAGTCATGCACAACAAGCCATGGCTTCAGTGGCGGGACTCTAGTAAACAGGTGGTCCTCCAATAAAGAAAGATGTGCGTATTGTGTCTTCATGGAAACTAACAAAGGGTGCAGTGAAAGCTTGGACAGGAAAAATGGGTTTTGATGGGGGGTAGGGTTAGGGAAGATGTTTTTGAGGAAATGACATTTGGCTGACACTTGGAAAGTGAATAGGGAAGGACTAAGGAAAAGGTGTGCAAAGCCCCAAGGTGAGGACATCTTGGCATTTGCAGGGAATTACATAAACCTGGGTGGTTGGAGTGTTGTCACGCAAGGGAAAAAGACACGAGGTAGAATAGAGCAAGGAGCAGGGATTAGGCCACACCGAGCCTTCTAAATTGTGATAGGGTTTATGGATCATGCTTGCAGCCAGCGAGAGGGTGGCCTGAAAGCCAGGAGACCTTAGGAGACTTGTAGGGAGTGCGTGCGCCAAGAACAGAGCTTGGACCCAGTGAGACAGAAGAACAAAATGCCTCTGAGGTAGAATGAATAGGACAAATAGAATGTGGTGGTGGGTTGCATGGAGAGGGGATAGAAAATGATGTCAAGAAGGGCTCCCAGGTTTCAGACTGATGAAAGGAGGTGTCATTTTCTAGCACGTGCGAGAGAGGAGAGGAGCACGTTTGTGGGGGATGACCCCAGCTCAGTTTCAAGCGGAAGACCCTGAAGGCCCCTTCCCACTTGTCTTTTGTGATTTATTATAATCATATTTACAGTTTCAGTGAAATCACCTTCCAGAATGCATATATGCTTTCTTCCAAATAAGATAAAATGCACTAGGGAGGAGAGTCTATATCTCATGGCCTTTGGAGTAGCTCAAGACGCCCGGGACTGTCATAGTTCCCACTCTGCTGTGCTATGCAGCGCACATGACTTTGGGACCTAGGAACGAATGAGTGCATAATATCGGGATATATGAATTTTTAGCCTTCAAAACATTGTGAAGTGACAGTTAATTATCATTATTATTGTTTCAGAGAAAGGAAAGCAACTTCAGAGCCCACTGTGTTTGAAATTATTACCTTTTCTTTCACCCTTATCCCAATACCAGACAAAGACCCCACCAAAAAGGAGAATTGCAGACTAATATCCCTGATGAACATGGATGCAAAAATTCTCAGCAAAATACTAGCCAATAGGATCCAACAGTACATTAAAGGGATTATTCACCACAACCAAGTGGGATTTATTCCTGGGCTACAAGGTTGGTTCAACATCCACAAATCAATCAGTGTGATACAATACATTAATAAAAGAAAGAACAAGAATCATATGATCCTCTCAATAGATGCAGAAAAAGCATCTGACAAAGTACAGCATCCTTCCTTGATTAAAACTCTTCACAGTGTAGGGATAGAGGGAACATACCTCAATATCATAAAAGTAATCTATGAGAAACCCACAACGAATATCATTCTCAATGGGGAAAAACAGAGCTTTTCCCCTAAGGTCAGGAACATGGCAGGGATGTCCACTATCATCACTGCTATTCAACATAGTCCTAGAAGTCCTAGCCTCAGCAATCAGACAACAAAAAGAAATAAAAGGCATCCAAATTGGCAAAGAAGTCAAAACTCTCACTTTTTGCAGATGATGTGATACTCTATGTGGAAAACCCAAAAGACTCCACCCCAAAAACTGCTAGAACTCATACAGGAATTCAGCAAAGTGGCAGGATATAAAATCAATGCACAGAAATCAGTCGCATTTCTATACACTAATGATGAGACAGAAGAAAGAGAAATTAAGGAGTCGATCCCATTTACAATTGCCCCCAAAACCATAAGATACCTAGGAATAAATCTAACCAAAGAGGCAAAGAAAGAATCTGTACTCAGAAAACTATATAACACTCATGAAATAAATTGAGAAAGACACAAAGAAATGGAAATACATTCCATGCTCATGGATTGGAAGAACAAATACTGTTAAAATGTCTACGCTACCTAGAGCAATCTACACATTTAACGCAATCTGTATCAAAATACCATCAACTTTTTTCACAGAAATGGAACAATAATCCTAAAATTTGTATGGAACCAGAAAAGACCCCGAATAGCCAGAGGAATGTTGAAAAAGAAAAGCAAAGCCAGTGGCATCACAGTTCCAGACTTTAAGCTCTATTACAAAGCTGTCATCATCAAGGCAGTATGGTACTGGCATAAAAACAGGCACTTAGATCAGTGGAACAGAATAGAGAACCCAGAAATGGACCCTCAACTCTATGATCAACTAATCTTCAACAAAACAGGAAAGAATATCCAATGGAAAAAAAGACAAGTCTCTTCAACAAATGGTGTTGGGAAAATTGGACAACCACATGCAGAATGAAACTGCACTATTTCCTTATACCATACACAAAAATAGACTCAAAATGGATGAAAGACCTAAATGGGAGACAGGAGTCCATCAAAATCCTAAGGAGAACACAGCAGCAACCTCTTCAACCTCAGCTGCAGCAACTTCTTCCTAGACACATTGCCAAAGGCAAGGGAAGCAAGGGCAAAAATGAACTACTGGGACTTCATCAAGATAAGAAGCTTCTGCACAGTAAAGGAAACAGTCAACAAAACCAAAAGACAACCGACAGAATGAGAGGAGATATTTGCAAATGACATATCAGATAAAGGGCTAGTATCCAAAATCTATAAAGAACTTATCAAACTCAAGACCCAGAAAACAAATAATCTAATCAAGAAATGGGCAGAAGACATGAACAGACATTTCTGCAAAGAAGAGATCCAAATGGCCAACAGACACATGAAAAGTGCTGAACATCACTCAGCATCAGGGAAAAACAAATCAAAACCACAACAAGATACCACCTCACACCAGTCAGAATGGCTAAAATTAACAAGTCAGGAAATGACAGCTGTTGTCAAGGATGTGGAAAAAGGGGAACCCTTTTACACTATGGGTGGGCATTCAAGCTGGTGCAGACACTCTGGAAAACAGTATGGAGGTTCCTCAAAAAGTTGAAAATAGAGGTACCCTCTGACCCAGCAATTGCACTACTGAGTATTTACCCAAAAGATACAAATGTAGTGATCTGAAGGGGCACGCGCACCCCAGTGTTTATAGTAGTAACGTCCACAATAGCCAAACTATGGAAAGAGCCCAGATGTCCATCAATGGATGAATGGATAAAGAAGATGTGGTGTATATATATATACAATGGAGTATTATGCAGCCATCAAAAATGAAATCTTGCCATTTGCAACGACGTGGATGGAACTAGAGGGTATTATGATAAGTGAAATAAGGCAGTCAGAGAAAGACAATTATCATATGATCTCACTGATATGTGGAATTTGAGAAACAAGGCAGAGGATCATAGGGGAAGACAGGAAAAAAAACGAAACAAGATGAACCAGAGAGGGAGGAAAACCATGAGATACTCTTAATTTCAGGAAACAAACTGAGGGTTGCTAAAGGGGAGGGGGGTGGGGGGGGTAGGGTGGCTGTGTGATGGGCATTGGGGAGGGTATGTGCTATGGTGAGCACTGTGAATTGTGTAAGACTGATGAATCACAGACCTGTACCCCTCAAACAAATAATACATTATGTTAATAAAAAATAAAAAAATTACAAAACAAAACAAAAAACAAAGCCCTTATTTCCTTGTTGATCTTCTGCTTAGATGATCTGTCCATTGCAGTGAGTGGGGTGTTAAAAGTCCCCTACTATTATTGTATCATTATCACTGTATTTCTTTAATTTTGTTATTAACTGGCCTATATAACTGGCTGCTTGCATGTTAGGGGCATAAATATTTACAATTGTTAGATCTTCTTGTTGGATAGATCCTTTATGATAGAGTGTCCTTCCTCATCTCTTATTACAGTCTTTGGTTTTAAATCTGATTTGTCTGATATAGGATTGCCACTCCAGCTTTCTTTTGATGTCCATTAGCATGATAAATGGTTTTCCACCCCGTCACTTTAAATCTGGAGGTTTCTTTGAGTCTAAAATGAGTCTCTTGCAGGTAGCATATCAGTGGGTCTTGCTTTTTTATCCAATCTGATACCCTGTGTCTTTTGGCTCGGGCATTTAGCTCATTGACATTCAGAGTAACTACTGAAAGATACAAATTTAGTGCCATTGTATTACCTGTAAAGTGACTATTTCTGTATATTGTCTCTGTTCCTTTCTGGTCTATGTTACTTTTGGGCTCTCTCTTCACTTAAAGGAACCCTTTTAATATTTCCTGTAGGCCCGGTTTGGTGATCACAGATTCTTTTAGTTTCTGTCCTGGAAGCTTTTTATCACTCCTATTTTGAATGACATCCTAGCTGAATAAAGTATTCCTGGCTGCATATTTTTCTCATTTTTAGCACCCTGAATATATCATGTCAGTCCTTTCTGGCCTGCCAGGTCTCTATGGATAGGTCTGCTGCCAATCTAATGTTTCTACCCTTGTAGGTTATGGACCTTTTGTCCTGAGGTGCTTTCAGGATTTTCTCTTTGTATCTGAGATTTGCAAGTCTCACTATTATATGTCGGGTGTTCATCTATTTTTATTGATTTTGAGGGGGTTCTCTGTGCCTCCTGGACTTGGATACCTGTTTCTTTCCCCAGATTAGGGAAATTCTCCACTATAATTTGCTCCAATATACCTTCTGCCCCTCTCTCTCTTTCCTCTTCTTCTGGGATCCCAATTTTTCTAATATTGTTTTGCTTTATTGTATCACTTACCTCTCGAATTCTCCCTTCCTGATCCAGTAGTTGTTTATCTCTTTTTCTTAGCTTCTTTATTCTCCATCCTTTTGTCTTCTATTATCACTAATTCTCTCTTCTGCTTCATTTATCCTAGCAGTTACAGCCTCCATTTTTGATTGCACCCCATTAATAGCCTTTTTCATTTTGACTTCTTTAGATTTTAGTTCTTTTATTTCTGCAGATTCTCTAGTGTCTTCTATGCTTTTTTTCAAGCCCAGCTAGTATCTTTATAATCATTATTTTAAACTCTAGTTCCAACATCTTACTAATGTCCATACTGATTAGGTCCCTGGCAATCAGTACTGCCTCTTGTTCTCTTTTTTGAGGTGAGTTTTTGTCTTGTCATTCTGTGCAGAGAAGAACAGATGAACGAGAGAACAAAATACTAAAATGGCAACAATGACCCCAAAGAAATATAAACTAAAAAATCAGAAGAGACCCAAAACCAAATAATTAATTAATTAATTGGGGGAAAAAAAGGAAGTGAATATAATTAGGTGAACAGAATAAAGCAATACACTGGATCCTGTATTTTGGTCTGTCTGTTAGAAAATTAGATTCCAAAACTGTAAAGAAAGAAAAACTTATATATGTAAAAAATAAAATTAAACACAATGAAAGGGTAGAATGTAACTGTAAAAATGAAAATTAAAAGACAAGAGAAAACAAAAGAGAAAAAAAACACAAGAAAAAAATGGAAAGGATATAAACAGACAGGTGAACAGAACAGAACAATACACTATCTCTTGAGTGTATTTTGGTCAGTTAGATGAAATTATATCTCAAAATTGTAAGGAAAGAAAAATATATATACCAAAATAAAATTAAATACATTGAAATGCTAGAATGTAACTGTAAAGATGAAAATTAAAAAAGACTTTAACAAAAAAAGGAAGAAAAGAAAAAGAGAATATGATCAGACAGGTGAATAGAACAGAGCCATACATTAGATTTTGGGTGTATTTTGGTCTGTTAGAAGAAACTGCATCCCAAAATTGTAATGAAGAAAAACATATATATACAAAAATAAAATTAAATACAATGAAGGGATAGAATGTAACTGTAAAAATGAAAATTAAAAAAGATTTTTAAAAGAGTTGATAAAATAAGAAATTGGTTGTAAAAGGAAAGAGAAAAAAAATTAACTTTGAACGACTAAAGAATCATGGTAAAAAAGCCATGAATTCTATGTGCAGTATTCCCCTAGCGCTGGAGTTCTGCCGTTCTCATTGATTGGTAAACTTGGTCTTGGCTGGCTGTTCTCGCTGATCTTCTGGGGGAGGGGCCTGTTGCTGTGGCTTCCAAATGTCTTTGCTGGAGGTGGAATTGCCCCACTCTTGCCCGGTCTGGGCTAAGTAATCTGCTCGGGTTTGGTCTCCAGAGCTTTTGTTCCCTGCGAGCTTTCCGTACAGCTTTGGAGGCGGAGAGTGAAAATGGCGGCCTCCCAATCTCCGCCCCGGGGGAGCTGAGAACTCGGGGCCCCGCTCCTCAGTGAGCCCCCAGAGAAAAGCCGTCAGTCACTCCCGTCTCCCCAGTCTCCAGCCGCACTCCATGCTCACCCGGCCTGTGACCGAGTGTTTCTATCTCTGGCACCCGACCCAGCAGATCCGCACCACTCTTCCCGGGGGAGGAAGGGGAGTCTCCTGGATCTGCCACTTGTTGGGTCCCTGCTGGAGGAGGAGTGGCCCGACTGTGCTGCGGATCACGTATGGCAACCCCGAGCTGAGAGCCCGCGCCTCGGCTCCATCTCTGCAGCCGGCTTCCCCTCTCCGATACCTGGGAGCTCTGCTGCACTCAGGCACCCCCGGTCTTTCTGTGACCCCGAGGGTCCTGAGACCACACTGTCCCACGAGGGTTCCACCCCCCGCTTAGCCACCGGAGCAACGTCCCTCAGCGGAGCAGACTTCTAAAAGTTCCTATTTTGTGCTCCACGGCCAGAAGTGGCCGAGGGAGGTCCCCTCCCGAATATCGCCTCGGATTCACTTCTCCGCACGTCCTACCTTCCAGAAAGTGGTCGCTTTTCTGTTCAGAGAGTTGTTGCTATTCTTTTCTTCGATCTCCTGTTGAGTTCACAGGTGTTCAGAATGATTTGATAGCTATCTAGCTTAATTCCTGGGACTAGACCAAATAAAGGTTTCCTACTCCTCCACCATCTTGGACTCTCTAATCCAATTTATTTCAATTCATCAAGCATTTACTACATGTCAAGACTTAGGATTTTTATTATCTTGATTACTTCCCATGATTACATCAAGGAGTAAAATCACACAGATCATCACTGTAACCCAGCCCATTAGTATATGGGTTTATAGTTACATTAGTCCATCCCTAGAACTCACCTAACGAGTTGTATAATCACACACACACACACACACACACACACACACACAAGGTGGTTTTCTAAGATATGGAAATGTATTTTTAAGTTCCCTTTCACTATTGGATTCAAAAAGCAGAAGCCATATCTTCCACTGATCAATTATTTTTACCTCTGAGTTTTCATCAATAAAGCACAATCCATGAGTCTGATAGCGAGGGTTTGAAGTAATTCTGTTCCAGACATCTCCAGGGCCAGGGAACTCATGCTAAAGAGGAAAGCCTATTTCAGCCCCTCTTCTTTGCCAAAGGCATCCCCCAAGGTTGCCTTCCTTGGTTGGTGTTCAGCCTTGAGAGCACAAAGGGCAAGTCAAGTCCCTCTTATCTTTCTTGGCCCTCAAATGTTTGAAGACATAGCCACATTTCTCCTCTATAAGAAAACTCTCCGCTCCTTTTGCCCATTCATTCTGCACACGGCCTGGCTCCAGGACCCTTGCTGACCTGACCATGGCCTGGGCCCTGGGTTCTTTGCCCCAACACAGGCTAGTCTTCACCTCAGAGCGACAGTAGCATCCTGACTGTCCCCACATTTCTGGCATCGAGCGCAGGTACAACATGGGGCAGGCTCTCAGAAATGCTTGCTGTTGACTTGAGTTTGGGTTGAGTGGCAATGGGGCTGTCTGTCATTAGGACTGTCTCTAAAGCTGAGGTAAGGGCTAGGGCCTTTTCACGCTGGCTTTCCAGAGTTCAGTAGCACCCTCACCTAAAGGAAAAAATATGAAAAAGATGAAGACGCTGAAGGAACACAAGGAGGATGGTAGGGAGGGGGGGGGAATGCCACAGACATAGGGCAACGAGGGTAGAAAGAGACACGGCAAGTGACACTTGCCATCGGCTCCCGCACTGCTTCTCACTGAAAACCCCTTCATTGTCCCTGAGAGATGAGCACTGAGAAGTTTCCATTTACTCACCACCCAGTGGGCACCTGAGGGAAGGCCCTAGCCACCTGCCAGGGCCAAACAGTCCCATGACACCAGGAGTCCCTCCACCTCTCTCCCTCCTAAAGTGAGAGCCTGAGGCCAGTTAGCGAGGTGCCATCCTTGAGCGGCAGATCAGATGGCTCATGTCCCATCACTGGCCTCACAGGAACGTGACCGACTCATCCACAACATCTTTGGTGTTCTTTTTTTTTTTTATCCCTTAACCCATTAAGTCATGCCCTCCAGACTCCCTTGCCTCAACATGTTGGACAGGAGAGAACCTACCTCACCTGCAAAGGGGGTGGTTCTGATCTGACGAAAGGATTTCAAGATGGATAGGAGAAAATAGGGAATTAACAGAGAGGTTTTTAAAAAATAGTAGAGATTTTTTAATGCAACCACATCCTTCTTTTAAACTCAGGACCTGCTGAAGGAACAGCCGCAGTCAGCCATGTGAGCGTTAAACGGGTTACCAGGAGAGAGAGGCTCCCCAGGGGGGTCGGCAGCACAGTTCCATCTCCACCATCCTCTCCATCCCACCCTGTTCCAAGTGCTCTGAAACTAAGCTGACCCGTCAGGCTCCTCCAGGCGTACAAAGTGACCCAAATGAAAGCCATCTCCCTCATCGCAGGGAAGCAGAGGAAGGCCGTGTTTCTCTTAGTTTTTCATCTGGGTTTCTTAGTGGACGAGAAGAACTGCTTGTTATCACCTTCAAATGGCTGATGGGAGAATATGTGACTTGTTATCACCTTCAAATGGCTGATGGGTGAGAGCAGGGGGCAGGGAAGGGGGGGACTCCACATGGGAGGGGCGCCCCCTGGCTGGCTCAGCATAGTGTGGTAAGTGTAGTTTTTATTATTATTCAGGTGTGGTAAAGCCAACAGATTAGGAGATGATTGCCCTTGAAAAGACTGTTACAGTTCCTGAGAAGAGGGGGCACGCCACGCATGAGAGAGGGTCCCATGGGGAGGCACCAGGGATAGGCAGGAGGCAAAGGGAGTAAGGTGGAAACTGGGCAAGAGCCTTTGTTGTCATTTTTGTGGGAAGGAAAGAATGAGGCAGGGCAGGCAGGTTTAGGATTGGCTGATCTGAACACTTTCAGGGCTTTGAGCCATAGGGGCTGTACCTAGCCCTCTGGTGATTAGGTTGAGGGAATAGTGGCCCAGAGTGTGAGAGCCCAGTAAGGGGGCTGGTAAGGGGCTCTGGCTTGGCTGGTTTGCGTTTGAAAAATGTGCTCCCAGGTGAGCTGTTTACTCTCGCTAGGAATTGGCTAAGCCTGGGAGGGGCAGTCCCTCCATGATCAGCATGTCCCCAAGAAGTCAGAGCATCAGAATATAGAAAATAGAAGACTGTGGTTAGGGGCGCCTGGGTGGCTCAGTCGTTAAGCGTCTGCCTTCGGCTCAGGTCGTGATCCCAGGGTCCTGGGATGGAGCCCCGCATCGGGCTCCCTGCTCGGCGGGAGGCCTGCTTCTCCCTCTCTCACTCTCCCTGCTTATGTTCCCTCTCTCGCTGTGTCTCTCTCTGTCAAATAAATAAATACAATCTTAAAAAAAAAGAAGAAGAAGAAGACGGTGGTTACTACAGAGAAGGCGGGACTTTGATGACGCCTATGAGATAATAAAATGTGAACTGATCAAAACTTTACTGAAAATCCTAAATCAGCCTGCTTTTCGTCTGAAAATTTGCATTTATTTTGTTTGTCTTTCCCTTGCATCTCTCCTTAACATGCAGAAATCCTGTGGTGGGGAAGCCTAGGAAAACCATGAAGTTGTTCTTGGCATCGTGGCTAGCACGGAAGAGAGAAATTACCTCTGTGTGGGGACTTATGCGTCCATCCAGGCCGAAATCCATCTTGGTCCCAAAGGGGCCCTGAAGACAGCAGATACTCTATCACAGTGTATCTCTCCTCTCTCCATACAAGTATTGCCCCATCCAGGCTCCTAAGGTTTGCTGGGATTCTGGAGTGCCAGATTTCTCGGGTCAATGTGACAGCCTTCATCAGCTACACCACTTCACGCCTTTCTGAAAGAGTGAGTCAGCAGAGTCCAACAGCCCTCACAGCTTGAGGTGGAATGGCACTGATGGCTTTCGGGGAGCAGCTTTGATGTGACAGCTCCGCCATGTATTCAGTCCCAAACTGCTGCCCTGGTGATTTCTCCACAGCCCCATCCTGTACGTTTCTCCCAGCATGCGGGAGCTCAGCTAATTCCATGATTCTGTAGCCTGGCTCATTTGCTAAGTAAATACCAGAATCAAATGGCAGAGCCTTGCTTCGCAGACAGAGGTGACAACCAAACTTCAGACCTTCAGAACTGCAGCCAGAACCATACCCAGGAGCAGCACTGTGCCCACCGACCTGCGCTAGTGGAAGGCTGTGAGGAGAGATGCATGCCCATGGAAGAAGGCTCACTGAAGGGTCTGGGGAATGGCTAAACATAATGGAAAGCATCGCCTTCCCTACCAAGTGGCTGGAAAGATGGTAGATAGAGGCCCTTGTCTGCTCCAGAGAAAACAAGCCTTCATTTCACGGCTCCCCACTCTCCCCAGCCCCTCCCAGTAGGGTGCCAGATGGGCCCTGACCAATGTCATCCCATTATCAACGATCTCCCACTGTGAGCAAACCTCAACCCATTCTGGTCTTTGGTTAATCCATGTTTCAGTAAGTGTAATGATTAAGCCGCCTCCTCTAACAATCCCATTCATGGGAGGGTAACACTTTCAGTGACTACATTGGGAACATCTGTGGGTGGACATAGATGAGGGCAGTCTACCCCTATGAAGAGAAGCACAGAGCGGGTAAAGATGAAGAGAAAGGAGGTCAAAGGGGGCCTGGCACAGATGTTCCCCTTCTGGAGGTGGCTCTCGCAGGTGACCACACCTGCATCTGCAACGCGGCCATCTGGGGCTCCCCTGGGAGAGTTGTCAGATGTGCCCCAGGGGCCCTGGTCACTGCCCAGCCTCGCCTGCATGTGTGGTCACTTGGAGTTGCTGTCAGAACAGTCCCTCGGTGTCTGTGGCCCTGTCAGTGCCGTCCCAGGCCCAGAGTGTCCCTTTCTGTCAGTCACCTTTTTCATACCTGCCCCGAATGCTGCCACAAAACTCTGTTACACAGTTACTTTCTTTTCTGCACACAGTGCATTCTCTCATGGCCCCTCTACTAGAGGACCCCTTCTGTTATCGTTCTCCAGATTTTCCTTTTTTTAGAAAGATTTTATTTATTTATTTGAGAGAGAGAGGACATGAGCAGGGAGAAAGGCAGAGGGAGAGGACAAAGCAGACGCCTCGCTGAGCAGGGAGCCTGATGAGGGGCTCGATCCCAGGACCCTAAGATCATGACCTGAGCCCAAGGCAGACGCTTAACCACCCAGGCGCCCCTGATCTCCATATTTTCTATGTCTTCCCCAATAGCCCCATTCCTTCCTACCCTAAACTCTAACTTGGCCCATTCTTTCTACTTAGAAGGAGCATTAACATAATCCAGTTTTGATTGCTCAGCTCAGCGTGGTACTACTCTCTACCACTGTATGCTTTCTGGGGAGGCATTTGGCTATCAAATCATTCATTTGTCATCCTTTGATCCATAATCCCTATCCCACCCCCTGTGGCTTCCCCATCCAAAGGGGGGCCGGGGTGGCTGGGGGATATTGCATGTAGAGAGAAGGACACAATTCCTCCTCCTTCTCTTCAGTATCCCTGTTGAAGCAACAATCACTGTCATGTGAATAAGTGTATCAGGGGACCTCGGTGAAAAGGTATGACGTACAGACTTCCAAACTCTTGCCTATGCTGTGTTCTCTGCCAGACATGCCCTTTGCCACATCTTGACTGGCCTGGCCCCTCTTGACCATGTAAGTCCTATTTCGTTTTTTTTTTTTAAAGATTTTATTTATTTATTTGAGAGAGAGAGAATGAGAGAGAGAGCACATGAGAGGGGGGAGGGTTGGGAGGGTCAGAGGGAGAAGCAGACTCCCTGCCGAGCAGGGAGCCCGATGCGGGACTCGATCCAGGGACTCCAGGATCATGACCTGAGCCGAAGGCAGTCGCTTAACCAACTGAGCCACCCAGGCGCCCAGTCCTATTTCATTTTAATACCCAGCTAAATTCTTACCATCTGTGTGGAAACGCCCTCCCCCAGCCAGTCACTGGGGCCCCATAGGAACTTGTCCATGCCCCTACACCTTCCCAGTCCCTCCTCTATTACGGTTGTACATGTGCCCCCACCTCTTCTGCTGGGCTGTGTGAGCTCCGAGACCAGTGCTGCCTCAGTTGCCCTGTATCTCTAGAGCCTTCCCCACTGCACAGAATACCTGACCTCAGTTGTTTTGTATTGGGCAGAAACAGTGGTAACTCTCAGTGTTATATGTGTGTGTGTGAGGGGATGTGGGGCAATAAAGAGAGTGCTTTAACCCCTTTGTGCCTCAGTTTCCTCATCTGTAAAATAGGTGTTAGGATGACAATACCTATGTCTCTGTCATGGAGGAGGTACAAGAATTAAAGGAGTTAAGACAGGCATATCTCACTCAGTTTACTGCCCTTTGCAGATATTACATTTTTTTACAAATTGAGGGTTTGTGGCAACCCTGCATTGAGCAAATCTCTCAGCGCCATTTTTCCAACAGCATTTGCTCACTGCATGTCTCAGTGTCACATTTTGGTAGTTCTCAGACTATTTCAACATTTTTTATTATGTTTGATTTGGTGATCTGTGATCTTTTTTTTACCAATAAAGTGTTTTTTAATTAAGGTATATACATCATTTTTTTTAAGATTTTACTTTTAAGTTATCTCCACACCCAACATGGGGCTCAAACTCACAACCCCGAGATCAAGAGTCACATGTTCCACTGACTGAGCCAGCCAGGCGTCCTAAAGTATATACATTAGTTTTTAGACATAATGCTACTGCTCACTTAATAGACCACAGTATAGTCTATATATAACTGATATATGCACTGAGAAACCAAAAAATTCATTGGACTCGCTTTATCGCAATGTTTTCCTTATTGCAGTGGTCTGGAACTGAATCTGCGGTTATCTCCAGGGTATGCCTGTATACATAAAGCACTTAAACCAGTGCCTGGAACTGGCATCTAATAAATGTTCAGTAAATGTTAACTGTCTTTGTCTTAGAGGGACAGATGAGACTTAAGTGAGCCAACTTTGACTCCTTAACATTAATAAGGAGGGATACAATAATATGTTATCCTAAAAATTTAAGGCTCACTTACTGATCATTTCAGTATTTGTTTTCTCAAACCATAGAGCACCCTCACCTCCCACTTCCCTTTTCGCCATTGGCGAAATGGTCAAAAGTGGGATAGGGTGGGCTGGGTGTGAAGGTAAAAGTAAAAACAGATTCAAAATAATGGAAAAGCTGGAGAGGGTGTACAGAACTGGGTGCAGAATGGGACAAGCAAGATTCAGGTTGGAGGTCCCTTTTTAATTCCTGCTCCATGTGTATGTGTCTTCACAAGTTTCTTTATTCTTTTCAACCTCAGTGTATTCATCTGTGAAATGGGGATGAGGAAGCTAGAATAACCTCTAAGATATCTTTAATTCTACAAGAAATCCTAGGATTCTAATTCTAAATGTAATCTCTATATATGGTCACTCTATGCTGCAAAAATAACAAAGGTTTTATTTCTTTTACCAGCAACCTTGGATGTGAGCAAGCTAGTAAAACAAACAAAAGCAAAATAATAATAATAATAACAACAATAATAATGTTTTTAAAGAAAGAAAAAAACAGCAAAAACAAACCAAAATCAACCTTGACCTGGACTACGAGTATTTTCACATTATTTACAAAGCTATTCTTATTTTTATAATAAAATATTGTTTTTATAACAAACACTATAATAAAATTATTTTTATAATAAAATAATAAAAATATGTATATTTTTATATCATATTTATATTATATAAAATATATATACATACTTATATGTATCATAAACATGTATATATGATGGTTTTCATAATGGTTTCTCACCAGTACATCATTTTAAATAGAAATCCTAACTCTGAGCGCTGTAAAAACCCTGGACCCATTTCCCAGGAGGTAATCCACTTAGAAAAGCTGATGCTCTCAGATCGGACTTCCCCTGGACATTTCACCGTGGGAGAAGCATTAGCAGAGAACAGCCAGCTCCTTAATGACTCAGGTTTTGAATTCTCGCTCTTTGGGATCTAGCGCTGCTCAGTCTTTCTGTGGTTCTTTTTTACTGGCCGGATTCAGAGATCGTGGGGCCGTGACTATGACAGACCAGCTACAAAAATGTCTCTTACTGTATCGAGCCTGTGGCCAGTGAGCTCCCTGGGTTTCTCACCTCATTTCTCGTTAATCCTCTCCAATCCCCCTGAGGTAGCTGGAGGGGCAGGGTGCAATTAGCCCGGACCTGGATTTATAGTTGGGGTTGGGGAGAAGGAAGTGGCCATCACTCTGCCACCATTAGCAGCAAAGAAAGGACTGTCTTGCCGGCCTTTCAAATCTCAGAGCACACAGCTGTGTTCTGGGAGCCACCAGCCTTCCCCCGCTGCCTGCTTGGATTATTCATGCAGAAATGGAGCTCCCTACTCACGATCACATGTGTGCCTCTGAGGCGAAATCAGATTCTGGTGTTGTGTTACTTCCTAATCATTTGAAACAAAAAGTCTTTTGATTTTTTAGAATTTAAACAAGGTCAACCACAGTTTGATGTTCCCAAACCAGACAGAAGTGCATGTCTCTGAAATTTTCCATGTTTGAGGATGTTTTATTTGGAAAGTTCTGAGCCTGCAAGGAATTCTTTTTGGAAGGTCTCTCCCAGCTAGGAAGTGGTAGGAATTGTAGCTACAAATCTCTACGGCAATTTTTTTAAATTGCAGTAAAATATATTTAACACAAAATTTACCATTTTAACCATTTTAATTGTTCAGTGGCATTCGCATTCTTGTGTGACTGTTACCACCATCTATCTCTAGAACACTTTCATCCTGCAAAACTGAAACTCAGTCCCCATGAAACTCCAACTCCCATTCCTCCCTGACCCTGGCAACCACCATTCTATTTTCTGTCTCTATGAATTGGACTCCTCTAGGTACTCCATATGAGTCAAATCATACAGAAGTTGTTGTTTTGCAACTGACTTATTTCACTCAACATAATGTTCTCCAGGTTCATCCATAATGTAGCATGTGTCAGAATTTCCTTCCTTTTTTTTTTTTTTAAGATTTCACTTATTTATTTATTTAACAGAGAGAAAGAGAGAGAGCAGGTTCACAAGCAGTGGGGGGGTGGCAGAGGGAGAGGGAGAAGCAGACTCCCCACCGAGCAGGGAGCCCGACATGGGACTCAATCCCAGGACCCTGGGACCATGACCTGAGCCGAAGGCAGATGCCTAACCGACTGAGCCACCCAGGTGCCCCAGAATATCCTTCCTTTTAAGGCTAAATATATTCCACTGTATGGATAGACCACATTTTGTCCACATATTGATCTATCGATGGACATTTGCGTTGCTTCCCTTGCAACTTTAAATCAGATATTTCCCATTGGCCTTATTTCCTTTCAAATGAAAATTTTGTTTTAATAGCACTTAATATATGCCAGCAAAAACTGTTTTTCTTTCATTTTGATTAAAAAAAAGGTCGAAATTCAAACTGTATTAGTAAGTTGGATTAATACTTGAAAGTCTTTGAATTTTTCATCTAACCAACCCATGAAACCCTCCCCTTAATTCTACCACCAGCAGCTATGTAGAGATTGGGCTAAGATTAAAATCTGTGGACCCACTGGGAGTTCTTTAAATTATTGAGATTAAGATGTGAGAAAAGTCTTACCAAGGATGTACATGATTGAGACAGGAGGGGTGGGGCTGATGTGAGAGGAGTTTGAAGATTAGGAAGTTAGCTGACAGTGGAAATGAGGGAGAGGACAGAATCCAAGATAGCTCATCTGTGGGCACAAGGAACCAGGCATCATTGTTGATTAGAAGCGTATAAAAGAGGATTAAGCAGGATCCTAATAAGCCTCTAAACTAAGTATATGCTTCATAGAACATATCGATCCTGGGGCTTTGGGATAAAATCAAATAGCTGGATTTTGTGGCTTTCATTTTGGCTCCTAAGAGTCTTCTTTTTCTCCTTGATATTTCCTATTTGATATTTCTACTGTTCTCAAAATGGGTAGGATTGCCCAATCCCCTACTTACTCTCTATTCTGTTCTGTATATGACATATTGTTTTCTCTCTTCAAATTCATCCTAGATTCTCCACTTACTTTACATACAATTGTTTGTAGCGCAATACAGCATAGAGTTTTCTGCTTTCATAAAGAACATGTTCTGTGAATGGAGGCTTTACTGCAAAGCTAATGAAGCTAAATCTTCAGGGTCCCTCACTTACTTGAACCTTCCCAAAGCCCTGAAAGAAGCTCTAGCAGTTTTGTAACTGTAGTTTTGTATTATTTTTCTAATGAGAGTCCACAGGTTTTATAAACTTTAAGCCCTTCAAAATCTGGACTTGCCCTGTCTATGAGTCAGGGCTGAGCTGGAAAGCCAGGAGCCTGCGACACCTTTTCTCAAGTATTTCTAAAGGTTTTTTCCATCTGACAAATGCGGAAAGCCTTTGCCATCGAGTCAATGGTTCCATCTCCTACTACCCCCCACACACCCGCTACACCCCCATTTCCCTTTCCAAATCTTTCCCACTGTTTATAGAACATTTTCAAAAACAGATTTGCTCAGCAAAAATGAAACAACAACAAAATGAGACAATTGCCTCTGTTGAGATGAGAATCTGTTGTTGGATTTTTAAATTTTGCTCAGTGTCTCCTAAAATCACCTCAATTCTAGTTGTCCTCCTATCTCGGCCTGGCAAACTGGGTGGGGAGGGAGCTCCGGCACCCCCTCTCCTCCTTGTCCTTTGCACGCATGCATGCATCACCCTGGTAGGGCCACACGTGTGCTGCTCTCAATCCACAGACATAAGGATAAATCAGATCATTCCATGCAGAGAGAAACTGGGTCCTGAGCAGCAAGCCTATGGATAATCCATGTGCATTTCTAATGTCCTTTTCTCCATTTAAACCCCATCCTTCTACCCAGACACCCTCCCATCCTTGGAACAATGGGAAACAAAAGCCCCTTCCCTTTGGTCCTGTTAGCTGCCTCCCAGCAGTTGGGCTAAAGGATATGGGGGGTGGGGGGAAGCTGGCAGGGGGATCAAGAGCTCGGATGAGCGGGGGGGGGGGGGGGGGGGGAAGCAGAGAAAGCCCCCCTCCCAACCACCCCGTGGGATGAAGGCCGGATTTTGGTGACAGATCGCCATAATCACCGCCTTCAGAGAGAAAGAAAGGCAAACAATAAAAATCTATATTTTCAATGAATAAAACACGATCTGATTCACTTGGGGAAAGTGAAATAATGAGTGCATTTGTAAAGTGATGTTCTTCTCTCGCATAGCTCTCTGAAATTGCTCTGAGTTGCCCCAGTGATACGAGGCCCTGGTGCTGATTTTCAGGATTGAGGTTGTGTTAACCCAGTGTTAACTCCTGAAGACCCCGAAAACCATCTGGAAAAGGACTTTGTACTTTTCTATATCCAAAAATTGAACAGATATGAGGAGGAAGAGCAAGGCTCCCACAGCTGGGAAGTCCTTGCCCCAACTCATTCCCCCACACAATGATAATCTCCTGACCGCTACACACTTTCCATCGAAGACCCCCAGAGAGAAGGGGAGGAGTTTAGAGAGCACAACTTTGTCACATACCATCAATAAAGTCCACTGTCCCAGCCAAAAAATAATTGAAGAGATATGGTCTTTCTTAGGAAAAAACCAACAACATTCAACTATGCTTTCTAACTTTGAAATTTTTCATTAAAATATAAGATACATAAAATGCACAAATCAAAAATATACAGTTTAATAGGTATTCACAAAATTAATACACCAAAGAAACTAGATTAGTATACAGAAATGTAACCAAGAAAGAGAAGCCAGAGCCCTCTCCTGACCCTTTCCTACTCACTTCCTCCCTCCCTGCCAACCAAGTTAACCATAATCTTAATACCTAATAAAACTTGCCTCTTTTTGAATTTTATCTAAATGAAGCCGTACAGTTATGAATTCTTTTATTTCGGATGTATCTTGCTCACATTGTATTTGTGAGATTCTTGTACGATTTGCATGTAGCAGTTGTTTGTCCACTTTTGTGGGTGTATAGTACTCCATTGGGTGACCATACCACAATTTACTTTTTCATTCTACCATTGATGGAAATTTGAATCATTTCAAGTCCTCCCACAGCATTCTTATCCATGTCTTTGGGAACATAAATAAGCATTTTGGGGGAATATTTCTAGAAATGAGATTACTGGGTCATAGGTTATCTTTAAATTCAGCTTTAGTAGAAACTGAAAATCAACGAAACCAACTCATTATTCAATGAGTTTTTGTGAAACACTATCAAGAGCCTAGCATTCTTTTTGACCTTGAAGGAAATACAAAAATAAAGACAAGATATGGCCCCTCCCTCCAAGAGTTACAATATGGTCAAGGATCACTTATGAGAGAGTGAAGAGATACTACAAGTTATTTGACTGAACACCAAATTGATGTTATTGATACCAAGGGTCATAGAACCAAAATCATAGGTAGGAGAGAACACCTAGGTCTCTTTCCTTCTTAAAACAGTGAGGCAATGTTTTTGCAGGAAAATACAGGCATGGGTTCATTGAGTTAATCCCTTTTATGATACTAGCTCTGTAAGCCCCAAATCTTTCACAAAGACACTACTCTTTCACTCTGCTTTTTTCTCTGATTTTGATTTTCACCCCACATGTAGAAGGCCAAAGTACCAATAGACTAGGAAAATTGAAAAATAATAAAATAACATAGAGATTTCTTCTTACAGAAATTTCAGCCAAGTTATTAGAATCAACTCTCCTTGTGAAAACAATCAACATTCTAGATTAAATATTAAAAGCCCATCCTTAACAACATGAAATAACTAATAAAATAGTGAGGAACTAACTACCAGGCCAAAGCCTATGGCAAAAGGGAAACTCAGAAACAAACAGGAGTGCTGAAGCTGCTTCTGCCCTTGGTCCTTTACCAGGCTGGGCATGCCTGGGCTTCAGTTTTGGAAGCTTGAAGGACAAGGACCCAAAAGTCAAGGCCCAGTGCTGACCTAAGGTGGGAAGTCTAATACCTTCTAGTTTTAGAATTACCAAAATCTTACCAGAATCTAAGGATACTTCTTCCACAGAAGTTGGGACTTCAGGTGTCTATAACCCTGGGGTAAAGATAAACTAGAAATAAAACCACCTCCACTTTCCACCTCTCAGAAACTGCAGATAAGGTTGCCTTGGTGCTAAGCAGAGCAGAGGAAAAAAGAAAAGAAAAACAATAACTTCTTTAAGAAGTTGTGATTGCAAGCTGACTCTCATAAGGATGTGCATCACGGCCTCACATTACCTGGGTGGTACAGAAAACCTCACACTGTGAATTCATTTTAATATGGACTCTTTATCAAGTGGTAGTGCCTGGGGTGTTTCCTCAACATAGGTCCAAAAACACTTTTATAGGGACAATGAGCAGTATACAGTCAAAAATAACCAAGCACACAAGGAAATGAAACATTATAAACAAAAAACAGCCAAAATAATAAACAGAACAAAAATGCCTTTAATATTTAGGTATTGGAATTATCAGACAAAGTTTATAAAATAACAATGTTCCTGTGTTTAAAGAAATAAAACAGGCTTGAAAATATCTGCAAGCAACAAGAATCTATAAAAAATGACCCAGCATATCTGGAAAAGAAACAAATGGAACTTCTAGCAATACAAAACAATGTCTAAATTTTTAAATCCCTTTAGTAGATTTAACAGCAAATTAACACAACTAAAGAGAGAATGGTTAGATTTCATAAAATCCAAGACAACATAAGATGCATCATTATTTCATGAACATTAAGAAATAAAAACAAATGTCCCCAATTAAACTACAGCATAATCCTTTGTTCTCTCAAAATTTTTAATTTATACTTCCTGAAGCTTACACATTTTTTAAAAATCTATACTGAAATATCACATTTGTGCAAGCATAAAAAGGAAAACATGATTGGAATAAAATGGTTAAAAATGGTCCTAGAAATTCTTTGCAGCCAGAGTCTGATTCTTCTGGGTCATTTTAACTCAGTTTTTGACTGTGTTTTTCTCAAGCTTGTGATGCATCATTTCTTAGAAAGTGCCCCATGATTGTTTGTAGGATCTTCTCCCAAGCCCTTAAGACCTATTCTGCAAGTTTTGATTCTGGTGCTTCCATGGCCTTACCAGAAATGATGAGTTTATAAAACGTTTTCCACTGAAATTCAATTCCATGGAAAGGCTTTAGACAATGCCTGGGACTCATATTTCTTCCTTCCTCAGATTGTACTTTTTTGTTGATTGGAACATTAAAATCCTACAGTGGTCAACTAAGTGCTGCCAAGAATAACAACCACATTCACACCTAGACAGTGGCAGTGATTAAAAGCCATCAACTGTAACATACAGTCTTGTTTCAGGATGCTAAAATGTAAAGGAAAAAAAAACCCATGTATCTTAAAATAGATAAAATATGGTAGATGAGGACCTGCTCACAAATTTTTGGTGTTTCCTTATTTCTACGGCAGCCAGTCTGTAGGGCTTTGAGGCCTTTTGTCTTATAACCCCTCTTTCCCATTCTTACCTCCTTGGCTCCTCCTTGGGGCCTGGGCTGAGGCTCAGGTGCTCCAGTCCTTGATGAGGAGAAGCTGTGTCCAGCTGTGCAGTAGAAACCCAGCCCTCCTGCTCCCTCCTCACTTTCCCCCACCTCCCCTCCTGCCCCTCTTGTCATGGCTTCCAGCCATCTGGGCTCCCTGATGTTGCCACTGCCTGAGCCTTATTCTCTTACTCCCTGTAGACGATGCTCACTTTCCATTTTCTGTTTCAGCAGTAATGCCTCCTAACCCAAGCTAGGTACCTTCTCCTGGTCCCAATGTGCCTGCCCATGTTGGAACACATCTCACGGTCAGGAGGCCCCACACAACACTGCTCAGACTCTTCTAAGAGCCTGGCCTCCCTTAGGTGCTTGTTAGTTGACTACCTCATGCAGCTTTGCTAGCTTCTTAGTACTGAATGCAAGAGTTAATGCATAGATGAACATTTTATCAAGTGGGAGTGTCTTTTGGCCAACACATATTTCTTAAATTCCTGCTCTCAGGCTGTGTGAGCAGAGCTCCTAAAGGGACCCTCCAGAGCTGAGTCGCCTGGTCCTGGTCCTCCAGGAATGTTCATTAGAGTGTACCCCCAACTATGAGAAGAGTGCACAATGACATTTTTAAAGTCCTTGGACAGTGTTTGAAATAGCACTCTTAAATTTTAATAATGTATTTGGTAGCTCTGATAGAAATAATTCATAATTATTTTATATATTATTTCTACAGCATTTCAACTGTAATTTTTCCCCTCTTTTAACTGATTCAGGATTCAATTTTCAACATAGGACAGTTACCTTCTCATCTTATTATAGATCCTGTGGAAATAGGATCCCGAATGAGCCTGCTTTGTATAAAATTATGTAAAACATGTATCAAATATTCAGAAATTTGCTTTTACATATCATTTACACATTGTTTCTTCCATTCATAACTGAGTCAAGGGAAGCATGATTTTTCTATTGGTGAGTCTTTTCACAACTGGAACATTTGCTTTCAAACTCTCCCTCTCCAGCCGCCACAAGCCTGAGACATCTTTCTTAGCTATGAACCCATATGGATTTTGATGGGGTCACATGAAAGAATGGCTTAAGGTCTATGTATTGGTTTTTTCCTCTTGCTACAACACATTACCTCAAACCTGGTGGCTTAAACAACACAAATGTATCATCTTACATTTCTGGTGGTCAGAAGTCTGACACAGTTCTCACTGGGCTACAGTCAAGGTGACAACAGGGCTGCCTTCGTTCTGGAGGCTCTAGGAGGGAAATCTTTCCTGACTTTCCAACTTCTCCAGGTACCTGCACTTCTTTGCTCTCTGCCCCTTTCCTCCTCCCACAAAGCCGGCAATGTTGCATCTCTCATTGTTCTTCCACAGGTACATCTCCCTCTGACTCTCTTCCCCCACTTTTAAGGACCCCCATAATTGCATTGGGCCCACCCAGATAATCCAAGATAATCTCCCCAGCTTAAGGTCATTTTTTTGGCAACCTTAATTCCATCTGCAAACTTAATTTGCCTTTGCCATGAAACAGAATGCATTCACGGGTTCTAGGGATTAGGATATGGCTATCTCTGGGGGGCCATTATTCTGCTTCCTCAGTCTGGATAACATGGGAACTGGGCAGGCATGGAGAAGAGCGAGAGCATCCACCTGAGAACTGCTTCCCGGCCCAAGCACACACACAGGAAAGAGCTACGGCAGAATTCTTCTTGGGGGTATTTGCTGCACATCACGAACCTGTCACTGTCAGTGACCTAGGTTTGTGACAAGAGTGTCCAGGCCCTCTTGCTTTCCAAGAACGTCACTCCCACAGCAGATGCACCAGCTCCACTGTGCCTCATACCTCCAGCTTGGTTTAAAATGCTGAGACTGCCCCCCTGGATCTCAAAGGGAATAGATATCAGGATTGGAAACTGGAAAGGTTGAAAACTCAACAAGCTCTCCTTTATCATTCAAATTCTGCTCAAATTGAGCGACTTACCAAATTGCCTCCATGCCACCCTGTTGGTTGTGGAGGGAACATGGCGACTCTGTTTTGTAATCTGCATTAAGCAGGGTAGAGTCATGGAGAAGACATGCACGCTTGCTAGTTTAAGCAAAGAAGGATTTATTTAGGGTTTTTAATGGTTTACGGGATCAGTGGGAGAGCTGAGGAAACGAACTGGAGGCCAAGCTTCTAGGAGTAACACCCAAAGCCACACTCCAGACCCTGCCACCAAAGTTGCTGCAGTTGCTGTTGCTCTTGGGGGGCTGCTCACTGAACCCAGAATCCAGCCCCAGACCTGCAATCCCTGGAGCTAGCCCTCCTCCCCTCCCCCACCTCGGTGTCTCACTAGAAAGCTGCCTTCAAGAAATCCAAAAGCCGTGCCACAGCTGCTGGGCTTAGAACCATGATCTTGACCACCATGATGTCACACCCCAAAACTGCATGCTCGCGTTCAGCCTCCTGCCTCACTTAGCTCAGCTCTGAAGTCAGGTGTTCCAGGAGGGACGGTGCTTGGCAGAACCCAACCACATCTGGACTCAGGCTGGCACAAGGTAGTGGTGAAGGAAAGCTCTCAGGAGAGTGCTGGGAGAGATAGTGAGTAATTAGCCCATAGTGCTGAGAGTCATCATCGGTGGACAAGATTTACCCCGAAGCCCCAATAGGACCACTACGGAAGGCGATTCCCTGGCATGACGGTCATAAGAATGGAATCTGAACCAAGACTGCAAAGTGCATGCTCCCTCATCCTCTTTTTCTGCTTTACATCTTTCCTTTTCAGCGACATTTCCTAAGCTCGTGTTGGTCTCATGTTTGTGTTGGCTCCTGTTTTAGCTGAACTAGTTCACTGATTCCGGTTTTGTGGCCGCCCCAACGATACATGTACATATTTTGCCTGCGTATGGCTATCTTTCCCGTTCTTCCTTGAGGGAAAATATATCAGCATAGAGTCCATGGCATTAATCCAGATAAAACAGCACAGCAGAATGACCACCACCAGCAGGGCTCTCTGGTTGACTCATGGGAATTGGGAATTAATGACCAAATGTAAACAGTGGAGGGGTGCCAACTGAGGCCCTCTTCTAGCAAACATCTCCTGCGGCATGTGAAAAGAGAGGCTGGGAAAAGCCCCGCTGCGGGCGCCTTGCCATCCCTTGCTGCTGGCTTACTGCCAGTATCACTCAGGGTGCAGTGATGTCTGCTCTTGAGAAACAACGTTTGCTTGCTTGCTTCTCTAACGGCCCCTCTGATTGAGAGTCACAGATAAAGCACAGGCTCCCTCATTAGTCAGGGCTTAAGCCTATTTGCCATGTTGCAGAAGTATTCCCAAATTCATCACCAGGGGGTGGGTACCGGTGAGTGAGGGCACACGGGCATTCCTAAAATGTGCTGCCTTTAGCTTCCTCGTGTGGAACAGCGAGTCCTCTGCTGACCTCACCTGACCAAGATCAAAGGTAGATGGTACATACCTATGGGTAATAGATGAGAGGTCCGGGTGATCGTGACGATGATGGTGACAGACAGACAGTGGTACAGATGTGAAGATGTCACGGCATCGGGTCTTCGGGAAGCCTGAACAATCATGCACGTGCTTGCCGCCAGGCCTCTCCCTGTCACCTCCAGCTGCTTGTAGGAGCTTCTGCTCAGAAGCTGCTGGAGGCATCAGGGACCTCGCAGGGATGCTGCGGCCATCTCCCTCCCCGGCTAGTGCCCCCCTGGGGCCCCGTGTCTGAGCGTTCCCACAACCAGAGCACCCCCAGTGCACCTAAGGACACAACATTCCCTCCAAGTCTCACAGCCCCAAGCAACGCCGTGTCCTTTGCAGAAGCGAGTGCCTCTTCCCGCGTCTGTCTTGCTTCCTCGTCTGAGCCCTGAAGCAAGGGGGCGTACTCCCTGAGCCCTGCAAAGAGCTTCCTGAAAGCACCCCCTTCACTCTGCCTGCGACCCCTCTCCCCACGGCTCTGCCTGCAGCCCTGGGCCCTCGTGAGCTCACAGCCAGGGTGCGTCCCCAAGTCCTTCTCGCCAGTGCTCTCCCCACTACCCCCAACCCCTCCTCGCCCCTACTACCTGCAGGTCTGTGTGCAAGGGTCCCCTGGCTATTGAGCGTGCTCCTGTGTGCTAGCTTGTCGGAAAGCACAGTTCAGGCTAAGCCAGAAGCCCTCCATTGGCTCAGCTGGAGGAGACGAAAAGGTCTGAGCCTCTGGGCAGGCAGGGGGAGCTGGGAAAGAGCAGGTAGGGGTGGAGGGGCTGGGGAAAGAGCTGGCCTTAGGCTGCCATATTCAGTCTGCAACTCTGCCAGATGACAGTGCCACCCTCCTTGGGCCCCTCCTCTGCCCAGTATCTTTTCTAAACCCCAAATGAGACCCGTGTCTGGGCCTGGGACCAAGACGCATGGTGGCACTGCGTTCAGCCGCAGACCCAAGCGGGTCAGGAGGGTTTCCAGGACCAGTTTACCCCCGCTCCAATGGGGGTGATGAAGAAGCACCCACACCTCTGCAGGTCCCAGTATGCCAGAGGTCTGATCACCTGATCCAAACTGAAGACAGGGGCCAGCCCAGGAGACACCGACACCGAGCAGCGCTTACATGCCCTTGAGGGCATTCTCCTTCCGGGGTTTGACTTGAGATGACAGGGCAGGAAAGGCAAGATGCAGAGAGAAATATTTGCTTTGGCAAGGGGTTTTTGTATTTTTCTAGAAGGTTGCATTGAATATAAGGCCCAGTGTAAGTCTCAATTGTGGTATGAGTACACGGACCCAGGAAACGTTCTAGATTTGACAGAGTTGCCATAATATGTCCTGCCCTTGCCACTTACAGGGGCTGGGGACAGACCAAATCTTCCTAGTGCACGGCTCTCCAGCCCGAGCCTGTGGGCCTGGCTCAGCCCAGCCTCCGTGCACACCCCGCCGGCCACAGCAGCAGAGAGAGCTGGGGCTGCCCAGTGGTGGCCAAACCTCACAACAGGCCTGTTAGGAAACTAAGATGCTTTCTAAATGCTGCAAACTGTCAGCCCACTAGGAAATTCTTCGTGCCAGCAGTCAGGAAAAACACACAGATTGTTTAAGCAAATATCTCTCAACTCCTTTCGGTTGGCTTTTGCTGTTTGTTCTGTGTGGCTGCCTGGAGACTGGACCCAAAGTCAAGAAGAGCTAGTGACTTATGCTTTGGCTAAAGCCCCATGGTTCTTTTTCCAAACCCAATCTAGAACTTGCAAAAGGACCAACTCCACATGGCACTGGGCCTTCCAGGTGTCCTTCAAGGAGTAACGCCCAGCACTAACTCTTTTGGATTTTCAGGGCTTTTTCTGGAGGGAGAGCATGGGGAGGACTGCCTTATGCACAAAGTTTTTGTATCCACTTGAACCAGCCAGTCGTTGCATTTCAGTAAATGCTGTGTGCGCCTTGATGCTTGGGCCTATTTATTTATTTATTTATTTGACACAGAGAGACAGCTAGAGAAGGAACACAAGCAGGGGCAGTGGGAGAGGAGAAGCAGGCTTCCCGCTGAGGAGGGAGCCAGATGCAGGGCTCGATCCCAGGGTCCTGGGATCATGACCTGAGCCGAAGGCAGACGCTTAACAACTGAGCCACCCAGGTGCCCTGCTTGGGCCTCTTTAAAGTTGTGCACATTTATGTTAGTGACAAAAAAAAAAACCCACTATTATTTCAACCACAAAAGTTATCTTTAAAGTCAAAACAAGCCACATTCTAGATGGCCAGAATGTTTTCTTCCTCTGCACGCTTCTAGATCCCCATCCAGTTTTGTAGCCAGGTTTTCCGGGGCCTGGGACTGCAGTGTGCAGGAATGGCCCAGCAGCCCCTTTATTCTAACTCGTTACTCATCAAGAAAGAGGTCTTTTATCACGTCAGGAACCTGGAAAATGCTCTCTCCCCTGTGGCCATGCTGTTAAATAATGATCTCGTGTAACTTAAGTAAAAACAGACCGGCTGCTAGAATGAGGCAAATCCCCACCCCACACACAGCCCGGGCCCCCATCAGACACAGGAGGGCTGCAAGTGGAGAGCCCACGGAGGCCCCGGGTCTTTGTGAAAATGAGCCTGCCACACCCCCCCGGAGCCACCCTGGCGTCGTTTCGACGACATCACGAAATAATGACAACGGAGCCTCTTTTAAATCACGTGTCTGGTTGAATTTAACAATAGCTCCGGAGGTCAAGGAGAGCCACGGGATAGCTGTTTGAAAGCAGAAAGAAGATGGGCTCATAGTCCGGGCTCACTACCAGCAGCCCCAGATAATGATCCCTCCACCTGCCCCCGTGGCCGGACAGAAAAGTGAGCCTCTGCATCCAAGACCCGTCCTTTGTTTTCCCTCCTGGGTGTTTTCTAAATCTTCCATAACAAACACGCCTTTCTTTTCCTTTCACCCCTGACTCTGCCCATGTTCCGGGGTCGTGGGTAGGTCAGGCTGCCGGAGGATCCGAGAGCGGGCCACCCCGTGGGGACAGATGGCACATACCAACCGGCCCAGTGTGCCGGGGAGCCCGTGGGCGCTCTGCCTTCTCTCGACCCTTCATCAGGCTCCACGGGGGACCATCTAAGCTTTGTGAGCCAGCTCACTCGGCTCACTCACGGCCCCGAGGATACATCCACAGGCTCCTGCCTCAGAGACTTTGCACTTTGCCTCAGAGACTTTGCACTTGCCCCTGGCCTCCCTTCCTCTGCCCGCACAGGCCCCCATATAGCCACGGGGCTCCTGCCCTGCCGGCTGCGGGCGCCCAGCTGATGGCACGTCGGCAGCAAGGCCTTCCCACTATCCCACCTCACTCGTCTTCCTCTGTAGGGCTCAGCGCCCCCCAACATCCTCTACACTCCCTCCTTTGTGTCGCTGTTGTCCATGTCCGTCCGACCCCACCAGACATCAGTCTCCGTGAGGGAAGACATTCGGGTCTGTTTTCCTCGCCATTGCTGCATCCTCAGCAACCAGGATGTCTAGTCTATCCTCCGTGAAAATCAGTTTTTGCATAGTGAAGAAGCAATTGTGTTTTCTGCTCTTCTATCACATTATTTTCCTGTTTTCACAGACGCATCGGTTGCTTTTCAAATCAGAATAAAAATCAATGAAACATGTATTTAACAATGTAATTGGGAGCGCCCTTGTGCCTGGCAGTAGAAGTCCCTGATCATGTGATCATGTTTAGGTTGTAGGGCCCTCTGAGGATGTAACAAAAAAAACTATGGATATTCTCCCCAGGGGGACAAAACGTACTTGTTCCTAAACACGTATTTCTTCCACACCTTCAGGAAGGTCCCAGGCCCTCATGCCCCTCCAGTTAAGACCCCTGGCTTTAGATCAGTGACACTTTTTCTCCTTATGTCACTCCTCTCCCCCAAAGACCCTTCAGGATTATTGAAGAAGTCACTAAAATAACATTTCTGTCTTGATGTGAACGCATTGGGCACAGTGCTTACCATGACCTTGGTTTCTCACTGAGGGAATTTGCCACCTGCTCTTGCTGAATGAGGTGGCAATGGTCCACTCCGTGTGCACCCCCGCCCCGCACCCCGCCTGGGAAATGGGCAGGAGGAGGTTAGGTGGAGGCATCACAGAGAACAGGGCCTGCAGGAGCAGGAGAACCTTCCAGGCCAGCTTCTGAGGCCTGCCTGTTACCATGGTCCAGGTGCTCATGACTGGCCTGCTTCTTTGTCTTTTCTACATTCCCTACGGGACCCTTCCCCATTCTACATTCTACATAAGGTCACATATGTCCTTAAAGTAACATTTTCCACCCCCTGAGTTGAGAGGACCTGAATGAGACTTGGTTCCTCTCAACAAGTGGAGTCTGAAGAGCACAGTGCGGGGAGCCCAACTGTCCCGGGGTCAGGGCTGCGGGCAGGGGGCTTCTCCTTGGCAGAGGGGAGGTCCCGTCAGCAAAGCTGCCATGGGGCCGGCCCAGGCTCTGCGCTGCCCACGCTCCCAGCTGAGGTCCTGGGCTCACCGACGGCTTAGACGGCTTAGCTCCCCCTGGCTTTTAAACTCTGTTTGATGAGAAATTTACTATAGGTGGGTCTTTGAGATTCCCATAGGAAAGAAATCAAGACAAATAAAATAAAACATAAAAATAAAAAACGGGGCTAGTGATCTGTTTGCCTTCTCCAGTCTCATACCATTGGGAGTCACTTTCCTATTTCCAAAATCCTACAAATTAGTGCTTACATTTTGACTGCACTTCTCATTTCATACCCCCAATGTCACTGGCAACTCTCTCCACCCCATCTTAGCTGTCCTAGTGTCGATCCCACATCTCGCTTTGTAAACCTGCACCTCTGCCCCTGGGACGCCCCAGCAGCCTGGGTAGCACACGGGTAGATGCTAAGTTAATTCTTCTTAATCATCAATGGGTGTCCAGCATGGCACCCCGATGGCTTTAGCAGACTTTCCAGTCCCCAGCCCTGGCTCCCAGACCTTCCCCCCACATCTAGCCACCCTCAGTCCACAGAGGAGAAGCCATGACCTTTCTGATGGCTTTTGGACCTTTTAGCCAGGAAGGGTGCTTTGTACTTGGTGCTTTCGACTTGGCATGGCCACCATACAACCACCTTCTCAGGGGAACAGCCAGAAGCTGGAACTCTCTGCCCGTTCAGTGGCTCTGGGAATCGGACTAAAGAAGGGCATGTTGGAGGGGCTGGAGAGCAGGATTTCTGTCCTTCTTGTAGTGGCTGTGTGATTGGGAGATAGAGATTGACTTCTCTGGTCCTCAGTTCTGTCATCAGTAAAGTGAGGTCACCACGCCTGCCTCCCAGAGTTGACAGACTCATATGTGATGAAGGGCGTCACAGCACATGTGAGAAGCTCAGGCCGAGACAATGCTCTGTGCTCACAAACCACTTCATGTTCACCCTTGGCTCACAAGGTTATGCATCCAGCTCCTCTATGTCTAGGATGAGCCATGGGACTGGCTCTTGACAGTGGCATGAGGGCTGAAATGAGGGATATCACATCTCAGCCTGGCCCATAAATCAGCTTCCTGTACATTCTCCCTCATCCCCTTCTGCTAGAACCTGGAAGGCCATGTGTTGGACTGATGGTCCCCCAGGATGGTAGGAGCCAGATCTTTGAACAACTGTGTATAGCAGAGCCCTTCCTAACCTTCAACCACATCAGGATGTGACATGAGTGAGCAACAGACTTTTATTGCGACAAGCCACTGAGATTTCAGAATTTCTTTATTTTGGTGGCCTTGCTTGGCCTACTCTGATAGAGGGGACAAACTGGTAGACTATAGGCCAGATGTGTTTTGTTTTGGACCAGGCAAAAATTTTTTAAATTGGAATTTAAATGCCCTTCAGTATATGCTTGCTCATTTGCCACAATCCCCACCACTCCCTATTATACCCAGCCACTTTGCATGTTTACCTGCCTATTTCCATTAAACATTTGAGTTTCCAGGCCTAAAAAGCTTTGGATGGAAATCAGTGTTTGATGAATGCTTCAGATCTGTGTTACCTTGTCCTGTGACATGTTCAGGAAGATAACAGAGGCTCACTGAAATAAAAGGAGCAGCATAGCCTATCAAGGGTGTGGGTGCAGATAGCTGGGGTTACAAGATGTAGTGCGGCATGGTAAGACATGATCTGGCTTATAAATCGACGCTTTGGTTCTGGTTTTGGCTCTGTCACTTAAAAGCAGCATGACATCTACCAAATCATATCTCACCTCAATTTCCTCATTTTCAAAAGAGAGATTTTTTGCTTTTAAGATTTTATTTTGCTTTTAAGATTTACCTATCATGGAGAGAAACAGAGAGAGAGAATCTGAAGCAGACTCCATGCTGAGTGTGGAGCCCAACTCGGGACTCGATCCCTCAACCTTGAGATCACGACCTGAGCCGAAACCACGAGTCTGTCGCTCAACCGACTGACCCACCCAGGTGCCCCCAAAATAGAGATTTTAAATGAACACTCTCCGAGGTCTCCTTTAGCTTTAGAATGCTGCATTCGTCAGCTCGGGCCACCGTAACAAAACACCACAGACTGGGGGGCTTAAACAACAGACATTTATTTTCTCACATTCTGGAGGCTGAAGTCTGAATCAAGGCCCAGCCTGGGTCAGTTCCTGGTGACAGCCCCCTTCCTGGCTCCTCAAAGGCTGCCTTCTTGCTGTATCTTCACAGGGCAGAGAGCTGTGGTGTCAATTCCTCATCTTATCTGGGCACCTGCTCAGCATATCAGGGCCCCGCCCTGTGACCTCATTTAACCTCTGTCTCCTCCTCACTTCCAAGTATACACATTGGGTGTTAGAGTTTTAACATATGAGTTTGGGGGGCAGGGGGACTCAAGCATTCAGTCTGTAATAGATTCTGTTTTCTTCAGGATGTTCAGAGGAGGGAATGGATAAATAGTATTTTTGTGTGTCCAGTGGGGTGGAGCAGGCCGAGAAGGTGATTGGCCTGACCTGCTGAGTCAAGGGAGTACTTGGGAGCTAAAGGTGTTCGCTTCTATTAAAAATGGTTACCTTCGGGGCCCGTGGGTGGCTTAGTCCATGAAGCATCCGACTCTTGGTTTCGGCTCAGGTCATGATCTAGGGCTTCTGAGATCTAGCCCTGAGTCCACGGGCTAGACAAGCCACTGAGTGTCTTGAGTGGTGAGTCTGTTTCCCCTCTCCCTCTCCCTCTGCTCCTCCTCCAGCCCACACACTCCTTTTACTTCAGTGAGCCACTGTTATCTTCCTGAACATGCCACAGGACAAGATAACACAGATCTGAAATAAATAAATAAATCCTAAAAAAAAAAAAAAAAAAAAAATGGTTATCCTCATTCCAAACAGCTTTGGGCCCAACATGTCATTCTGAGGTTGGCCTTGAAAGCCCCCTCTGAGATGGAGAAAAGTCAGCACTGCCCACGTGCGTCCCTGGCCCAAAGTCAGCCAACTTGAGCCCTTCGCCAGTTGTGCTCCTGATTTTCTCTTCAGTTTGGGACACAGACACTCCCTGGGTACAGACTGTTGGCTTTTTCCATTTCTCAGATAAGGGGCAATAATCCTAACCCACTAATAAAAAAAACCTATGAGAAATAATTAGTGGATCCTGACCAAGAAGTCTGAAACACACAAAGTATAAACCACGAAAGATTCTGAAATATAAAAGTATCTGTTTTGCAACACTTGGGTATGGCACTGGACACTCTGTCCCTTTGTCCAGTCTCTGCAAGTTAAAAAGTCCAGCGACACCAAGGGTAAGCTCAGAGTTCCCAGCCAAGCGATATCCATGGACTTGACAATCAACCATTTGGTTTCTTCAAATGTACAGAATTCCCCGAAGCACCTCTGAGGCTCTGAGGATAGATTTGGCATATACTGGCTGTTATTTATAGTACGTTGGTGACTTAGAAGAACGTGGCATCTCACAGCAAGATATACAGATCCTTTGCAAGACCATAGAATTCAGTGAGAAGCCAGGCCTTCCTCCATCATAGTGTGTCTGTGTGACTCTGGACATGTCATCTGACCTCTCAAGGCTTGTACCAGACATCTGACAGTGGGAGTGGGCAGGGGAGTTTGACTAGAAAAAAGCAAAGGAGCTCTTAGCAACTGCCTGCATTTTTAAGAGAAGGTGTTTTAAAAGCTGAGCTAAAGCTATCTCGGCAGGTCCAGGAAGGATGGCGCCTTTGTGTGGGGATCTGGAAGTCTCCTGGGTGAAAAAAGCCCTAAAAGGTAGAGTTTGTTCAAGAGACCTGGGGTCTGCTGAGGTAACAGTGTCTTCTTCAGATAGCCCTGTGCCTGGCCCATGGACACTGTCCAGATATCACAGCTGACATAAAATAGGGGCCCACAGGACAGCAAGGTCACAAAGCTCTGAAGCCAGAAACAGAGTGAGGTGCATCTGGGGGGGCCGGAGTCTCTCATCATGGCAGGGACACTGGCCCAGGGCCATGCAGCAGGAGGGGAGATACCACACGAGCCAGGACATGGCATTTACCAGTCCTTCTGAGGCTCCTGAGAGACCAAAGGGAAGAATTTGGTGTTGATCTGGCCGGCAGCTGAGTCGTAAAATATTCCTTCTGTCTGCTAAGATTATGCTCTCCAAGGAGGGAAAGATGGAGTCTACATGTTCTTAGTACAATCCCTTCTTCTTCTGTGCTCTGATAGCCTACATCAACCCTGGAAACTGGCGATTTATGCACAGACCTGTGCCATCCTTTACAGCTCAATGAAACACGGACACATAAGGGAGGCTGGATCTAGGGGGTCCAAGACAGACCGGGAACTGAGTCAACTGGGATCCCCTGGAACAAGGCGGGCAGTAAACAGATGCATACATGAATAAATGGAAATGGAATTTCTATTATCCAAACACCCACACGACCAGAGAGTTAGATTTATAGCAAGACTTCGGGAAAGATGACTTCCTTGGCTAAAAAGCTTGCTTCGGTCTCCCCTAACTGCAGGACACCTACTCACCACCCTCCAGCTGCCCTGAGCTCTCTTTTCTTCCTTTCACCTGCTCTTTAGCCGCCTCCACTTCCTCAACACCCACTCCCCATTAACCCACTGCAGTCAAGGTCATACCCCCACCATTTACTGGAAGGCCTTCCACAACCACAGATGACCTTCTCATTGCCAGATGCAATTTTTAACGCTCACTCCTCGAAAGCTCCTTAACTTCCCCGTGACACTCTATCCTCTGTGTCTTGGCTGGCTCTTCCCCTCTCAACACAGCCTAAGTCCTTCACAAGATCCTGTCCCTGGCCCTCTTTTCCTTTTGCCCTCTCTCTCCTGTCTCCTTGGTGATTCCTTGCCCTCCAACGGCTTGTCTCATAGCTGTGCGCCCATCCCAAGCGGAGCTCTCTGCGCTGGATACCCTCCCAATCAGAGGGCTGCATTTTTGACCATTTGAACACTTCTTGTACATCCCTCAGTCGCTTTCCAGCATTTCTCTTCCAAGCATCCAACTCAAATGTTTACTGCTTTAAAAAATACTTCTCTTTCCTTTATTCTTAAGGGATATTTTATTCCTTCTGTGTTCTGAAGGCACCTGGATAGCTGAATTCTCATTGAGCCCTTACTCAATCGTTACTGTGATTCTACCTTTGAAACCCTTAGCCAAGAATCTCACTTCTGACCATGTCAGAATAAACCAATGGGGATCTGAGCAAAATATATGGAATGGCTATTTTCAGACGTTGGACAATAGGCAGGAGGACTGTGGATCCCTGAGCAGGGCAGGGAACTATAACGGTGCAGTCAGCTGAACTCACACAGGGCCAGGACATATTCAAGCCCCAACTAGAAAAAAATGGAGACACGTGGTAAACACTGTGAAACCCCAAAAGGCTGAGTCTTTCTGCATGCTGTTTCTGCATCTACTGAGATAATTATACGGTCCTCCACATAATGTGGTGCTAATATGGTGGTAAGGATTTTTACATCTATATTCATGAGGGAAAATGGTTAACAGTTTTTTATTCTCCTAATGTCTTTGTCAGGTTTTGGAATTGGGGGAAGCTAACTTGGCAATGGTCTCCCCTCCTTTGTTTTTAGAAAGAATTTGTGTAGGCTTGGTATTACTTCTTCTTTAAATGTTTAATGAATTTCAATGTGGAAGCCTTCTGGGCCTGGAGTTTTCTTTATGGGGAAGGGTTTTCATTCTAAATTCAATTTCTTCAATAGATATAGGTGTGTTAGGAATTTCTAGTTTCTCTTTTTACAGTTTTGGTAATATGTCTTTCAAGGAGTTGGCTTATTTCACCTAAGTGGTTGAATTAATTGGCATAAAGTTGTTTATATTATTCTCTTAGTATCCTCTTAATGTGTGTAGCACCCAGTTGTGATGTTCTGTCTTTCACTCTTGTTATTGGCAACATGCCTTCCTTTTTTTTCTTAATCTAACTAACTCGAGATTTACTGGTCATTTTAAAGAACCAACATTTTGGTTTCACTAATTATTTTAGTTGTCTTTTTTCTATTTCATTGATTTCTTATTTCTTTCTTCTACTTACTTTGAATATACTTTATCCCCGTTTTTTAGGCTTCTTGAGCTCAGTGATGTAGACCTTTTTATTTTGCAAATATAAGCACCTAAAGCTATAAACTTCCTGATAAACTTTAGCTACGTGCCACAAATTTTTATATGCTGTGTTTTTATTATCATTCTGTTAAAAATAATTTTACAGTGGAGAAACGTAGGAGAGCCCACATTAATCAGATGAACAACATGAACTTCATCAGTAATGGGATAAATGGAAATCCTGTGCTATCTGATTCAATGCAATGAGAAGAACACAGCATTACTTCTGTGATATTCTTGCTAGAGTTGCACCATCTGAATCCAAATATGGATTCAGACAAATACACATTGAGGGTTATTGTATAAAATAAATAACCTGGGGGTGCCTGGGTGGCTCAGTTGGTTGGGCATCTGACTCTTGATTTCGACTCAGGTCATGATCTCAGGGTCGTGAGATGGAGCCCCACATCAGGCTCCGCGCTCAGTGGGGAGTCTGCTTGAGATTCTCTCCCCCGCTCTCCCTCTGCCCCTCCCCCCACTTGCACAAGCGCTCTCTCTTTTTAAAAAATAAGAAAGAAAAAAAAAGAAATAGCCTGTAATCTTAAAATATTATAGTTAAAGACTGAGAAACTTCCAAAACGAAGGAGACTAAAAAGATATGCCAACTAAACAGAACATATAATTCTGATTTGTATTCTTTTGGCATTGAGACATTGCTGGAATTTGAATGGGATCTGAGGATTAGATGGTAGAAATGCATCAATATTAATATCCTGATTTGATGGTATAATATAGGAAACACTAAAAGTATTTGGGGTAATGGGGCATCCTGTTGGCAACTCAATCTGAAATGGTTTTAAAATGTTCTTTGGATTATACTTACAATTTTCTACAAGCTTTTTGTCTGAGTTTTTAAAAAATTACCTCCACCCAAGGGAAAAGTTTTACTGAGAGAAAAATCTATACACAAAAGAATAGCTACTATATGATTCCACTTATATTCTGGAACATATTCAAGGCTAATCTGTAGTGACAGAAACAGATCAGTGGTTGCTTGGGGGTGGGGGATGGGAGGTGGGGATGAGAGATTGTGAAGTGGCAGGAGGAAAATTTTGGGGCTGATGGAAATGTTCTGTATCTTGGTTCTGGTGATGTATACATGCATATACATTTGTTAAAAATTGATACATTTTAAAGAATATAAATTATATCATAAATAAAGGTGATTTAAAAAGACCAGAATGTGGTCTCTGTCACCATTTCCCCTGAAGGAATCAGAGGTTCTTGGAGAAATGGCTAATTTTTGTGTGAATCAGGTCCAAGATGAGCTTGGGAGACCTGGTTTTACTAGAAAGTAAGGAAACTTTCAAATATTCATGGGGTCATATCAAAAGGACATAAGAGACCGTTTGACAAGGGCTCACTTGCCAAAGTCACAACAGTTTAAACATCAGAAAGTATAGTAATTATGATGCTTGAAATATATTGAATCAATGAAAATCTGTTAATTCACAATATTTTTAAAAAAACAAAGTAGGGGCGCCTGGGTGGCTCAGTCATTAAGCGTCTGCCTTCCACTCAGGTCATGATCCCAGGGTCCTGGGACCGAGCCCCGCATCGGGCTCCCTGCTCCACGGGAAGCCTGCTTGTCCCTCTCCCACTCCCCCTGCTTGTGTTCCCTCTCTCGCTATGTCTCTCTCTGTCAGATAAATAAATAAAATCTTAAAAAATAAATAAATAAATAAAAATTAAAAAAAAAACCAAAAGCATAAAGTAAGGAAAACTCATTTACCACCCCATTTGAGGTAGATGTTAAAATAATGTCTCACTTCGAAAATGGGTAATTAGGGGAAAGAGGTAAGCATTTTCTATAAGTTTTTTTGTTTTTTTTTTTTTTAAGATTTTATTTATTTTTTAGAGAGTGAGCGAGAGAGAAACAGCATGAGAGGGGAGAGGGTCAGAGGGAGAAGCAGGCTCCCCGCTGAGCGGAGAGCCCGATGTGGGACTCGATCCCAGGACCCTGGGATCATGACCTGAGCCGAAGGCAGACGCTTAACCATCTGAGCCACCCAGGCGCCCGAGGTAAGCATTTTCTTGTCTTTAGTAGGCAATGGATTTGGGGATATTTGAGCAGTCCCAGTGGATGAGATAAAATGATACTTTAATAATGCCAACTCAATATATAGGATGAATTATAGAATTATTTTTAAAAATCACTTCATAAGCTTTAGATTTGTCAGTTGATGTTAAAGCCATTATGTGAAGAGTTGATGGAGAACTAACTGTACATCCAGGAATACCTTACGGAATGTGGTCATAAAGGGAAAATACAACTGTGAACTAGAGAGATTAGACTTTGATCACTCTAATCCAGTCATGGGTCAAGCAGGTATTATGGGTCTTCTGACCAGCTATGACCTATTCTAGCTAACAATGTTCAGATATAAGCTCCATAAAGTACAGCAGATAGTCACCAGAAAATAGGATATCCTGCAGACAGCTGGCTTAGTCACTTCAGCAAATCAATGTAATTTTAAAAAGGGCTCTTCTAGAATAAAGGAGTCTTAAGGGACATAAAAAACAAGTTGCCATCTTGGATTTCATGCCATTTAGATAAAGCAGCAATAAAAGTAGTGTTTTGGCTAATTGGAAAAATTTGAGTATGATCTGGTTATTCTTTATGAGTTCAAAATTTATTGAAATGAAGGAGTGAAGACTGAAAAAAATTACAATGCAGTATGTACAACCTGATCTGATTTACATTAAAGGTACATATATACACATGGGTTACATGTATGTGCATTTGTGAGTGAAGATATGTATGCACAGATAGTATTACAGTAAAATCTCATTTTGGTAAAAAACATGGGCACTCTGTATATATGCATGTATCTTTTTTTTTAAGATTTTTATTTATTTATTGAGAGAGATAGTGATAGAGAGAAAGCATGAGAGTGGGAGAGTCAGAGGGAGAGGCAGACTCCCCGCTGAGCAGGGAGCCTGATGAGGGACTCGATCCCGGGACTCCAGGATCATGACCTGAGCCGAAGGCAGTCGCTTAACCAACTGAGCCACCCAGGTGCCCCTATATGCATGTATCTTTACCTACTTAATACATACATGCATACAGCATTATCTTATTTTGGTTAAAAAAGTATATATATATATATGTGCACACACATACATATATAGAAGAAGAGCCCGGAGGATATGCCTAATCTATTAAAAGTGTGATATCTGAGTGGTGGGAATATATTAATTTTATCATGTTTTTGTTTTTTAACTTTAAAAAAAATCTTAGTCCTTACAGAGCACACATGCAACAGCTTATGTAAAAAATAATGTACTTGGAGGTTGGGAAGGACTCTGCTATACACAGTTGCTCGAAGATCTGGCTCCTTCTGTCCTGGAGAACCACCATCCCCAACACATGGCCTTCCAGGTTGTAGCAGAAGGGCATGAGAGAGAAAGGGTATGCCAGACAGCTGGCTTGTGGGCCAGGCTTTTATCACAACAAAAAGTTATTGTTTCAAAAAAGTTTTTATTGTGACCGTGCTTCTGCATTGTTAGTTCCTAGTGCAGGCCTTGAGCCATCTTGCCTAAAATACTGCAGTGGACCCCATCCTTGATCTGAAAGCACCACAATCCATCCTACAGCTCACTACCAGGTTAATCCCCCTAGAAGGGAAATACCAACGGGGGGACTCCACTGAGGGATGTATATCCATGGTTCCTACCTACACTGTGGTGGGCCTGATGTTCTCATTCCTCCAGGACTGGGTCCTGACCAGCATCTCTGAGCTCATCCCCAGTGCCCCCCGCATCTTGCACCCTGCTCGGCCTGCCCAGCACCCCTGCCCCAGCCTTGCACTGGCCCCTGTGCGCACAGTCCCACTTGAGACACCAGGCTGCACCTGCAGGAATTCTGCCTTCCCTCCCATGCCCAGCTCTAGGGCGCCTTTCGCCACAGAGCTGGCATGCCCACCCACCCTATAAGCACCTTCCCTCTGACGTTCTGCATTTTATTTATAGCTTCTTTTAAGATTTTATTTATTTATTTTCGAGAGAGGGAGAGAGCACACCGGAGCAAGCGGGGGGAGGGGCAGAGGAAGAGAAACAAGCAGACTCTGCCCACTGCGAGAAGGGGTCACCAGGCGCCATCTCAGGACCCTGAGATCATGACCTGAGCCAAAATCAAGAGCTGGACGCTTAACCGACTGAGCCGCCCAGGTGCCCTTTATATAGTTTCTAATGTTAACATTGATGTGTGTTGTCTGTCTCCCCTAATCAAACATCACCTTTTTGAATGCAGGCATTCTTATTCAGTTATACATCATTCATGGGATTGGTTCTATTTTTTGCATAAAGTAGTTCCATAAAATAGTAAATAGATGAACAAATGATGTTCTCTAACTGACAGAATATCCTCATTTGAATATTTTACCCAAGTTCTAAAATAACTATTTAAGGACAGCAAATTATACTTTTTTCCTAAAAGGGATAGAACGTACCCTCCATACTCACGTATCTTACGAAACCAAGATCAGTAAATGAGCGTGAATGATATTCTCTGATGTGTGGTGAAGAGTGGGTGTCAAAATCGGTTCAGAGGACTCATTTGTGTCTCCTCTTTTGAAATTGCACTCTTAATGCCTGACAGACAAGGTGGGATTATCCTGTTTCTCAGTCACTTTGTCTCTCCCTTGTAACTACAGTACTGCACGCTGCTTTCCTTCAACTTGGCAAATCCCTTCAGGCTTAGAGATAAGGGCTTGTAGGGAAAGAGGAAAGAGCCAGAAGTCTCAGTCACCAACAGGAAAATGGTTCTTGTTTCTGTGGAGCAGATTGAGGCAGTGGTCCTGGAGGGACGCATTGGCAACAGGAAGGGAAACCATTAGGGTAACAACTCTTAACCTCAGGAAGACAAATACAATCTCTCTGAGTTTCCCTTAGCACCAAAGAAAAATAGTGAAAAAGTAGTACAGACCTGCCTCCCAGGGTTGTGGCTACAGTCAATGCGAAGAATCCCAGAGAATTCTCCAGAGCATCCCGTCCACGGGTCAGAGCTTCGGAGAAAAAGGGGGTGACTGCCTCCACCATCAGCCCAACAAGCACTCCAGGACAGGGCCAGGTGTCATGATAGATAATATTCTGTTAGGAAGCAGGGCAGCCTCTTGAGGTGGGCAGTGTGTGATCTCCATTTACAGATGAGAACACAGGCCTAGAGAAGGTACTTGTTATGGGCTGAATTGTGTCCCCGGCCTTCAAGATTCCCATGTTAAAGTCTTAACTCCAGTACCTCAGAATGTGACTATTTGGAGGTAGGATTTTTAAAGAGGTAACTAAGGTAAAATGAGGCCCTCAGAGTGGATGGTAGTCCAATCTGAGTGGTGTCCTTATAAGAAGAGAGTAACACACACACACACACACACACACACAGGGAAGACCAAGTGAAGACATAGGGAGATGATGACCATCTACAAGCCAAGGAGAGGCGTCAGAGGAAACCAGCCGTGCTGATACCTTGACCTCTGACTTCTGGCCTCCAGAATGTGAGGAAATAAATTTCTATTTTTAAGCCACCCAGTCTGTGGTACTTCGTTATAGCAGCCCAAGTAAGCTAATACGGTACTAGAAATGAGTAGAGCTGAGATTTGAACCCAATAAATCTGACTGCAGAGCCTGCCCTCGGAACCGTACCATACCTTCTCCCTGCCCCAAATGCACCGGATCATAGCTTACAAAGTGTCACCTGGCTGCCATGGCTTTCAGAAATGGCCAAAGAGACCTCCTAAAAATGGGGGTAGGACTGTCTCCACAGCCTCCTATCTTCTGAGAATAAGCGTGGTGGGTTAAGAGACCAAGACAAAACCCAGGAATATTAGAAAGGGGACACTTCCATCCCTCTCCTGTGTGTCTTTGGAGTTCCAACAGCTATAACAATCCTGGCCTCTCTTGGCCCCTGTACATTCTCATTCTTCGCTAGGGGAGAAGCAATTTAATTTGATCAGTAAATGTGGGATGAATTCTCTTCTCAGCTTCATGAGTTCTTCCTCGTGGGGCAAGCTGACTTGCAGAGAGCGTGCATTCTCTGCTCTTCTATGCCTGAGTCTTGCTGGGGCAGACCCCTTGAAGCAGAGAAGCTTGGTCTGTCCTTATGATGTCTGTGCCCGGCTGAGAACGGCGCCTAATTCTGAAGTTAGCAGGAATATTTCACTCTTGCACTTAGCCATGTCCTAAAACTAAACCCCTGAAAAAAACTCAACACATACAACGATCCCCCACATAATGATGCACAGCAAAGTCTGAGAAGCTCTGCCCTAGAAAATATGCCTTTTCTTTTATTACCCCTGACTCGCAACCACTGAGAAAGGTGCTAAGCAACACAACCCAATAATGAAAGTCTCCTGCCCCTAAGCAGCAGCTTAACAACATCATCACATACCGTGAATGCTCAGATTTTCTTCAGTGAATTTTCTCCCACTGTAGGATGAATGTGCTGGACCTCACTCAAGGTTTCCAAGGGCCCTGCTGTTGGATCCTCAGGCAACAGATCCTCCAGCAACAGCTGCACTTCTGGGAGGCAAGGTGTGTAGACACTAAGCCAGACGCCGTGTCCTTTGCATGGCTTATGATTTAACTGGAAAGAAAAGAGAACACATATGTGAAATAGTGGGACAGGGCAGTTGGCCCAAATCGGGGGGAGTTACAGACTCTAAGAGCTCTCCAAGGAGAGAGAGAAGTTCAAGGAACCAGCAGTCAGGGCAAGTTCAGAGAGAAGGCCGTTTATCCATCAGGGTCAATGTCATGGCACTCGGAATGCTTTCGACAGAGACCTGGAGAGAGAAAAGACTCTCCTTCTGCCTGGCCACTCCCAACAACTTGAGTCATCCGAGGCCTCTTAGTTTCAGTTGTTGATGAGAAAATACTGAAGCACATTTCTGGAAAAAGCTTTAAATACTTAATATTCTCATCATCACCTGGTATTCCCAGAGCATGTTTTCCTTTGATTTTTGCAAGCACCATGAGGGAAGCAGAAATACCTCACAAGGAAAGAAGGCTGAGGTACGGGGTGATGTGCAGCTCAGGACTCCCAGCACGACCATCACACCCACGTCACAACACAGCTGTTTGTGTAACCAGCCCTGGATCGTCCCCCTCAGCAGCCCCAGTGCCAAATGGCAAGAACTCACCCTGGTATCTCCAAGAATGTGGACGGAGTAGAGATTTCTGTGCCAGCATCACCAATTCCAGCTTTTCCTAGGTGGCATTCCAAGACATCAAGCAGAACTCTAAAGAACTCATAATTTGTCTCCTTCGTACCTGCTGCGCCCAGCTCCTCCCTCACTAAGGAGGAGGAATGTTCCTCTGCAAAACCCCTAGCAACTCTTGGCGGGAGCAGCCAAGATAACGCAGCTCCATGGGCATCAATCATCATTATCATTCTTACAATCTTTATCATCTTCTAGAGGAAAAGGGGCTGTGTGTTTTGTTCCATCTGACTGACAGATCCATTTATACAACTGTCTAAACAAGACTAAAAGGAAAATGCTCATTTGCTTTGAACAGAACCAAAAAACCCCGCAGACTTCTCAAGTTTAAAATAAGCTGAGCTGTTGATTTTAATATTAAAATTTGAAGTTAAGACTGCAAAGAACTGGGAAAGGCTGGCTTCTGGCCGGATACTGAGGGGTCCCCAGCAGGACTGCGCTGGGGTTGCTGCGATGAGAGAACATTTCTTTCTCCATTGTCTTCTAACTTTATTCTTACAGATCCAAATGTCTCTGACTTCCCAAACCCATCATTTGCACATGAATGGTGGGGTCTGGGCAGCAGAGTGGCCTAAATTAGACACACCCAGGCTAGCGCAGCAAAGAACAGGAATTCAAAACAATTAGGAAGAGTGGAGGAGATTGCCAGTAATACAGCGATGAGTTGTGTTGTCTTTGCTATGCAACATTAAACTTTCTCAGCAACTTCCATTCCAACATCTTGGGTAGGAACCTTCAAAGGTAGTGTAGGGTCTTTCTTCAGGGAAGTGAAGGGGGAAAATCAAGGCATGGAGAGAGCAGGAGCTGTGTGCAAAGTCACAACAAAAGACACATTTGGGTGGGCCCCACATAATTTGGAATCTACTCAATAATATTAGTGGTCAGCTCATTGGATGAGTTCTTTGTCTGGGTTCTTTGTTGCACAGATGTATCAAAGGTTCAGGGGTAGCTCACAGAAGCCCTTGGAGGGTCATGCCAAAAGGGCATGCATCCAGAAACGGTGCCCCCAGGACAGCACAAAATCCCTCTGGGAAGTACCTTCTAAGCCTTTAAAGGGGATTAAAATAGGTTGAACCTTGGAGGTAAGCAATTCAACCTTCATAAAGATTGGCAATATAGACAGAACAAACTCTTCTGAGGAAATTATTCCAGGTGCCCCATTCCTTACTCCAGTGCTCCTATCTGGACTGCTGATTGGTCCCAGAGATTTGGGGCCCAAACTGCCCCATAAATTGGGTCTCTCCCCTTTGTCCCACTTGGACTTGATCGTTTCTGAATGGTTATCCCTGGCCATGTGCCCCAACCTCATCCTGGCCACAGACCCATACCATAGCATTTTTTACATGCTCTTCTGACATCCTGGTACCCCTGCTGCCCTCCAGACCAAATTTTCCAGACCATATGGCTGTTCACATTGTCCCTGCCTCTTGACAAAGCCCAGGTGGGTCACCAGAGCCCCATGCTTGGGACTGTAGGTTCCTACTGATAATTCTCTCAAATATAATCTGACTTTGAAAAAGGAAAAAAAAAAGTTCCATTGGCCTTTTGGAGCTCAGAACTACTTGGCTGCAATAGTTTGGGATCAAACCAGAGGTAAGTAGGTGGGTTTTAGGCACATGGTTACATTTCACAGCTGCACAAGCAGGGCTCCACCGCCCATTGCTGAAAACAACTTGACAGGACATAACTCATCAAGTTGCTTTCATTTCTTGGTTTCCTGCAGCTCCAACCACAATCCAGACTAGAGCTCTCTTTTTTCCAGGATTCCACTCTCCTCCTTTAGTGAGATAGGAAACCCTTTCTGTCTGTCTTCCAGGAAGCCTTCGACAGTTCCAGAGGTAATTCTCTCTAGCCAAAGCAGGGAGGTGACGATGAGAGACTGGTGTGCTTTCTGTTTAGGAACGTTGCTTATGTTCCTAAGAGTTTAGTTTGGCCTTTCTCTCAACTCAGAGCTGATTTAGATAGCCCAGAGTGGAGACAAGATAGATATGGCAATAGTTCTCAAACCACGGTGAATTTGGGAATCACCATAAGAACCTGTTAAACAGACAAATAACTAGGCCCCATCTCCAGAGATGTTGATGCGTTATGTGTAGGGCAGGGCCCAGGACATGCATTGTTAGCAAGTTTCTCAAGTGAGTCTGATATAAATGTTCTGTAGGCCCCATTTTGAGAAACACTGAGTTAGGATTAGAGATAAAAAGCATTAAATGTGTTTAATGCTATAGAAACCATGTCTTTAATTTTCTGTATTTCTGATGCTTTAACATCTGGGACCTTGTTGATCCTGGAGGAACTGACCTCCCAGCATTGGTCATTTCCCAGAGATAGTAAACTATGCATGGGCAAGTCTGCTTTTCAAATGCAAACCAACAAATTCAGAGCCCACACTGAACCACACTTAAGGACCTCTGCCCTAATCACCCAGGGCCAGAGAACTAGGGACAGCTGCTATGCCCCAGAGCCCACTGAAATTGTTCAAACTAGTTAAACCTGTTCCTTTTTGCAGAAAGCACAATAAAGGCTCTTGCCCACATTCCCCTGTCTCCCTCTGCCTCCTGACCAGCCCTGGTACTTTCTCATGTACCCCTACCCTCTCCCCACCCTCCTGTGCCATGATGTGCCCCCTCCTTTTGGGAACTGTGAGTAACAAATTCTCTTTTCAATGTCAATCATCTCCTGTTGGCCTTTTTATGCCTCAATTTTTCTATTAATAACTGTATTTTTAAGTACCTACAGCTTGAATTCTGGATGGAGAGATCAGTCATGAGTATAAGAAGATAACTCAGAATTTAAAAAAAAAAAAAGCCTAAGATGCAAATAGATAGTTCAGAAAATCTACATTTGGAAGATGTGATGTCACCATGCCTGGGCATGAGGGACAGCTTCAGGGAGCAGGCAAACCCGAACAGGGCCTTGAAAGGAGCATGAGACTAACCAGAATGGCTCATGGTTCCTGGCACTGTTCTATGGTCTTCATATGCAGTAGCTGTCTTGGACCCCCAACCACTGGGTAAGAGTTTCCTCTTCCTCAAGAGGCAGCACCTTATAGAGATGAGCAGTGTGGCCACCAGTCACAGGCCTGGTTCCATCCCTTACTGGTCACATGATCTTCAGTAAGTAATGTGGTAGCTCGCTTCAGTGTCCTCACCCATGAAATGGGAATAAACATCAATACCTTCCTCATTAAATGTGGGGGATTAAATGTGAGGGTTAAGTGTGTTAACATCCCTAAGCATTTGGGATGGTGTCTAGTTTTTATCAAGAATTTGTTGTTTATTGTTATCTCATCTTACTAATGGGGAAATTGAGGCAAAAATAAGTTGAAGTCACTTGCCCAAACTCACTCAGCTAGTTAGAACTAGATGGGAAGCAGCATGGAGCTGAAATTTTAAGTCACTGGAGGAAGATACAGTAATTATCACTTTATAATGATAAATATTTATTAAATAAATGAAGAACAGCTTTCCTTCACAAAGGAAATGACACGGCTCAGGACTGAGGAACAGGAATGTTCACAGAGGATTTAAGGAATAAAGAGTGAAATAGTGTGGCTGGGTGAGAAGTAGTGGGAAAGGTAAGTAGTAAGAAATAAAGTTGGCACCATACTGAGCTGCAAAGTCTCAGGAAAGAGAATGAACCATGGTCTGTGAGGTGGGCATGCCATGGAGACTTTTCATTCGGCTACCAACATTGGCAAGGCATCTTCTTTTTTTTTTTTTTTTGTAGTTTTTAATTTTATTATGTTATCTTAGTCACCATATAATACATCATTGGTTTTTGATGTGGTGATCCACGATCCATTGTTTTCGTATAACACCCAGTGCTCCATGCAGTACGTGCCCTCCTTAATACCCATCACCGGGCCAACAAATGCCCCCTCCCCCCTCCCCTCTAAAACCCTGTTTGTTTCTCAGAGTCCACAGTCTCTCATGGTTCATCTCTCCCTCCAATTCCCCCCCCCCATTTTTCCCTTCCTTCTCCGAATGTCCTCCATGCTATTCCTTATGTTCCACAAATAAGTGAAACCATATGATAATTGACTTTCTCTGCTTGACTTACTTCACTTAGCATAATCTCCTCCAGTCCCATCCATGTTGATGTAAAAGTTGGGTATTCATCTTTTCTGATGGCCGAGTAATATTCCATTGTATATATGGACCACATCTTCTTTATCCATTCATCTGTTGAAGGGCATCTCGGCTCTTTCCACAGTTTGGCTATTGCGGACATTGCTGCTATGAACATTGGGGTGCATATGGCCCTTCTTTTTACTACATCTGTGTCTTTGGGGTAAATACCCAGGAGTGCAATTGCTGGGTCATAGGGTAGCTCTATTTTTAATTTTTTGAGGAACCTCCACACTGTTTTCCAAAGTGGCTGTACCAACTTGCATTCCCACCAAGAGTGTAAGAGGGTTCCCCTTTCTCCACAACCTCTCCAACATTTGTTGTTTCTTTCCCTGTCCATTTTTGCCATTCTAACTGGTGTAAGGTGGTATCTCAGTGTGGTTTTGATTTGGATTTCCCTGATGGCTAATGATGATGAACATTTTTTCATGTGTCTGTTAGCCATTTGTATGTCTTCTTCAGAGAAGTATCTGTTCATCTCTTCTGCCCACTTTTTGACTTGATTATTTGTTTTTTGGGTGTTGAGTTTGAGAAGTTCTTTATAGATTTTGGATACCAGCCCCTTATCTGTAGTGTCATTTGCAAATAACTTCTCCCATTCTGTGGGTTGCCTCTTTGTTTTGTTGACTGTTTCCTTTGCTGTGCAGAAGCTTTTTATCTTGATGAAGTCCCAAAAGTTCATTTTTGCTTTTGTTTCACTAGCTTTTGGAGATGTATCTTGAAAGCAGTTGCTGTGGGCGATGTCATAGAGGTTACTGCCTATGTTCTCTTCAAGGATTTTGATGGATTCCTGTCTCACATTGAGGTCTTTCATCCACTTTGAGTTTATCTTTGTGAATGGTGTTAGAGAATGGTCGAGTTTCATTCTTCTGCATGTGGCTGTCCAATTTTCCCAGCACCATTTATTGAAGAGACTATCTTTTTTCCATTGCATGTCTTTTCCTGCTTTGTCAAAGATTATTTGACCATAGAGTTGAGGGTCCATATATGGGTTCTCTATTCTGTTCCATTGGTCTATATGTCTGTTTTTGTGCCAGTACCATGCTGTCTTGGTGAGCACGGCTTTGTAGTATAGCTTGAAATTGGGCAACGTGATGCCCCCAGCTTTGTTTTTCTTTTTCAGCATCTCCTTGGCAATTTGGGGTCTTTTCTGATTCCATACAAATTTTAGGATTGTTTGTTCCAGCACTTTGAAAAATGTCTTTGGAATTTTGATCGGGATGCATTGAAGGTATAGATTGCTCTGGGTAGCATAGACATTTTAACAATGTTTATTCTTCCGATCCATGAGCATGGAATATTTTTCCATCTTTTTGTGTCTTCTTCAATTTCTTTCATGAGTGTTCTGTAGTTCCTAGAGTATAGATCCTTTACCTCTTTGGTTAGGTTTATTCCGAGGTATCTTATGGTTTTTGGTGCTATTGTAAATGGAATCGTTTCTCTAATTTCTCTTTCTACAGTTGCGTTGTTAGTGTATAAGAAAGCAACTGATTTCTGTTCATTGATTTTGTATCCTGCCACATTACTGAATTGCTAGAAGAGTTCTAGTAATTTGGGGGTGGAGTCTTTTGGGTTTTCCCCATAAAGTATCATGTCGTCTGCGAAAAGAGAGAGTTTGACTTCTTCTTTGCCAATTTGAATACCTTTTATTTCTTTTTGTTGTCTGATTGCTGTTGCTAGGACTTCTAGTACTATGTTGAACAACAGTGGTGAGAGTGGGCACCCTTGACGTGTTCCTGATCTTAAGGGAAAGGCTCTCAGCTTTTCCCCATTGAGGATGATATTCGCTGTGGGTTTTTCATAGATGGATTTTATGAGCTTGAGGAATATTCCCTCTATCCCTATACTCTGGAGAGTTTTAATCAGGAAAGGATGTTGTATTTTGTCAAATGCTTTTTCTGCATCAATTGAGAGGACCATATGGTTCTTCTGTCTCCTCTTATTTATGTGTTCTATCACATTGATTGATTTGCGAATGTTGAACCACCCTTGCATCCCGGGGATAAATCCCACTTGGTGATGGTGGATGATCCTTTTAGTGTATTGTTGGATCCTATTAGCAAGGATTTTGTTGAGGATTTTGGAATCCATATTCATCAGGGATATTGGTCTGAAATTCTCCTTTTTGATGGGGTCTTTGCCTGGTTTGGGGATTAAGGTAATGCTGGCCTCATAGAATGAGTTTGGAAGTTTTCCTTCTGTTTCTATTTTTTGAAACAGCTTCAGTAGAATAGGTATTATTTCTTCTTTGAATGTTTGGTAGAATTCCCCAGGGAATCCATCAGGCCCTGGACTCTTGTTTTTTGGGAGGTTTTTGATCACTGCTTCAATCTCGTTACTGGTTATTAGCCTATTCAGGTTGTCAATTTCTTCCTGTTTCAGTCTTGGCAGCTTATAGGTTTCCAGGAAGGCCTCCATTTCATCCAGATTGCTCAGTTTATTGGCATATAGTTGTTGATAATAATTTCTAATAATTGTTTCTATTTCCTTGGTGTTAGTCATGATCTCTCACCTTTCATTCATCTACTGTGTTTCTGGTTTCTAATTCATTGATTTCTGCTCTAATTTTAATTATTTCTCTTCTAATGCATGGCTTAGGCGTCGTTTGTTGCTTTTTCTCCAGTTCTTTAAGATGTAGAGTTAGTTGGTGAATTCGGGATTTTTCTATTTTTTTGAGTGAGGCTTGGATGGCTATGTATTTCCCCTTTAGGACTGCCTTTGCAGTATCCCATAGGTTTCGGACCGATGTATTTTTGTTCTCATTGATTTCCATGAATTGTTTAAGTTCTTCTTTGATTTCTTGGTTGACCCAAACATTCTTAAGCAGCGTGGTCTTTAGCTTCCAAGTGTTTGAATTTCTGCCAAATTTTTTCTTGTGATTGAGTTCCAGTTTTAGAGCATTGTGGTCTGAGAATATGCAGGGAATAATCTCAATCTTTTGGTATCGGTTGAGACCTGATTTGTGACCCAGTATATGGTCTATTCTGGAGAAAGTTCCATGTGCGCTCAAGAAGAATGAGTATTCTGTTGTTTTAGGATGGAATGTTCTGTAAATATCTATGAGGTCCATCTGGTTCAATGTATCATTCAAAGCTCTTGTTTCTTTGTTGATTTTCTGCTTAGATGATCTGTCTATTGCTGAGAGTGGAGTATTGAGGTCTCCTACAATTAACGTATTGTTATCAGTATGACTCTTTATTTTGGTTAACAGTTGGCTTATGTAGATGGCTGCTCCCATGTTGGGTGCATAGATATTTACAATTGTTAGATCTTCTTGTTGGATAGACCCTTTAAGAATGATATAGTGTCCTTCTGTGTCTCTTATTACAGACTTTAGTTTAAAATCTAATTTGTCTGATATAAGAATTGCTACCCCAGCTTTCTTTTGAGGTCCGCTGGCATGGAAGATGGATCTCCATCCCTTCACTTTCAGTCTGGATGTATCTTTAGGTTCAAAATGAGTCTCTTGTAGGCAGCATATGGATGGGTCCTGTCTTTTTATCCAATCTGCAACCCTGTGCCATTTTATGGGAGCATTTAGGCCATTCACGTTGAGAGTGATTATTGAAAGATATGAATTAATTGTCATCATGTTGCCTGTGAAGACATTGTTTTTATAGATTGTCCCTGTAAATTTTTGTTGTAGATCACTCTTGGGGTCTTTCTCCTTTTATAGAACCCCCCTTAATATTTCTTGCAGGGCCGGCTTAGTGGTCACATATTTTTTCAACTTCTGCCTGTCGTGGAAGCTCTGCATCTCTCCATCCATTCTAAATGAAAGCCTTGCCGGATAAAGTATTCTTGGCTGCATGTTCTTCTCATTTAGTACCCTGAATATGTCTTGCCAGGCCTTTCTGGCTTGCCAGGTCTCTGTGGATAGATCTGACGTCATTCTGATGTTCCTCCCTCTGTACGTAAGGAATCTCTTCCCCCTAACTGCCCTTAAGATGGTTGCCTTGGTTCTAAGATTTGCAAGTTTTACTATTACATGCCGGGGTGTTGGCCTGTTTTCCTTGATCTTAAGAGGGGTCCTCTCTGCCTCTAGGACTTGAATGTTTGTTTCATTCCCCAGATTAGGGAAGTTCTCAGCTACGATTTGCTCAAATACATCTTCTAGCCCTCTCTCTCTCTCCACTCCCTCCGGGATTCCAATTATTCTGACATTGGAACGCCTCATGGTGTCACTTATTTCTCTGATTCTATTTTCATGGATTCTGAGTTGTTTTTCCCTGGCCTCCTCTTTTGCCTTTTTATCTATTATACTGTCTTCCAGATCGCTTATTCTCTCTTCTGTCTCAGTTACCCTAGCTGTTAGATTATCTAGATTGGATTGGATCTCATTGATAGCATTTTTAAGTTCTGCCAATTCCCCTTTTATTTCTGCCCTTAGAGACTCTATGTTGCCATTAATTGATTTCTCCATTCTAGCCATTGTCTTCACAATTGCTAGCCTGAATTCCATCTCTGACATCTTGGTTATATCTGCATCCATTTGTAAATCTGCAGCATAAGTCATAATCTCTGAGTCTTTTTGTTTTGGGGGCTCCTCCTCCTAGTCATTCTGTTGATGGGTGTTTGAGGGAATGTATAGAGTCGAAATTATTGGCCAGAACCCAAGCAAGATGCACCTGTTTTCTTGGGACCTTAGGGTTGCTGGCCTCTTGTTTTCCCGGCCTGTCTTCTGCGGGAGGGGCCTGCTGCACTGTTACTCAGGCAACCCTGTTCGGGCAGAGTTGCCCTGCACCCCTGTGGTGGGGGATGGGCTCAGTGGGAATCAGTCTTTGGGGCTTTTGTTCTCTGGCGCCTTTCCCTGGCGGCTTTCTGCGTCTCTTCCGTGAGTCAGAGCAGAAGAGACCGTTTCCAACCCTCTGCCTCAGAGCAGAGAGACCTCAGTCTGATCTTCAGTGAGCTTTCCAGGCCACACTGTCTCCGTTTCTGTCCATGCTGCTATAGACTGCAGCATCCTGGGTTGTGCGCCCCTCCGCAGCACTCCCAGTCCTGCCTCCAGGTCGGGGCACGTCTCTGCTCTTTGTGCTTCTAAAACCACCAGCCGCTCTCAGTTCGCGCCAGTGTGATTCCGCTGCTTCGGTTTCCGACCCGGGGGCTGCAATTCACCTGCGCGACCCTGGCGCTCCAGGTTTCCATCCCGGGGGCTGCAGTTCTCGTGCGTGCGACCCCGCAGCTCTGGGTTTCCGTCCCGGGGGCTGCCCTAAAGTCCTTTCCCCGCCGCTACTGGTCTGCGAGTGTGTGCCCATCCGCATCGCGTGAGGCTGTCACTCACCAGCGGTGTAGGATCCCCACGGCCAGGCTCCCTCCCGCTGCCGTTTATCCTCCACCCGCGGAATCATGGCTCCCCGCTTCGTACCTCAAAACCAACCGCCTGCGATATTCTGTTTGTAGAGATCCAGATCTTCTTACATCTCAGGCTGGTTTCATGGGTGCTCAGAGTGGTCTGGTAGATATCCAGCTCAATTCTGGGGACCAGTTGAAATAGGGTCCCCTACTCCTCCGCCATCTTCCCCCCACCCCTTCGGCAAGGCATCTTCTAACCAGGTCGGGGAGCAAAGGATGGATTGAATGGGACAGAGACTGCAGACTGTGTAAACTTTTAGGGATGGAGCTATGTGGTTATCACTAAGAACAGACAAGGCAGGCAAGAGGATTTGTGAAGACAAGACTGACAATATTTGGTGTGTGATGAGAACCTGGAAAAGCTAAAGAGGGAAGAGTCCTAGGCATGATCCCTGTCTTTCCTAAGTGTTAAGTTCATAAGAAATGTAATTTCTACTTCCCTCCATTTTCCCTCATAATTTAAGCTTAGCAATGGTTTCATTTCAAGATGAATCCCATGCTAGCATGGGCTTTTAAGAAATCACATCCTTACTATGCTGTGATTCTGAACTAAAGTCTCATAAATAACACAGTTTTCTCTAATTCTTAAACCTGTTATAACTAACACAAACTCATTAAGTCATCAGAATTTATAAGGAAATTTTGGCACAGATAGTCAAAGTTGCAGTCATTTAGAATTTATATGTTAATATTTTGGAACTATAAGTAAATTTAGAGAGAACTGCTAATCCAACACTTCCTCCTATCAAAGCCAAAAACAGGGAAAGGTCTTGTCATTTGTTTGCTTGGCGGAGAAAAAGGAAAGCAGACTCCTGAGCGCTTATCAAACATTTTAGCAACTTCTGTCTTTTCAGCAGAAAAAAAAAAAAGATTAAAAGAAAGTATAAGATTCAAGAAATGCTGATGGTTGGTGATGAGCAAAGAGTCATGAAGAAATGATAGTGAGGGTGGTTGCGATTCATTTATTCCCTCAAAACAATTTGTTGGATGCCTCGGGAGGCCAGACGTGGTTCCAAGCATAGGTACCAGTAATGAGCTAAGTGTCCAAAGACTGGTTCTCATGAAGCTGACTGTCTAGTGAGGGAGATAGATTTCATATTCACACACATGCATATGTGCATACACACAAAACAAAAATGTCAAGTGGTGAGTGCTAAGTACGCCATACTGCGATGTGCAGTGAAGATGAAGAAGAGGATGATGACAGTGGCGAGTTGAAAAGGTTGAGAGGACACGCATAAGGCAGTACCACATGGAGAAATGGGCTTTTCTAGCTCACATGGCCTATGGGCACCAGAGGGCTTCACTTCTAAGAGCTCCTCCCTCTGTACCTGGGTCATCCGAAGGGCATCAATGGGTGGAGGCAGCTCTGGGTGGGTCTGCCAAGGACCTGGTCCGGGGACCAAGGGTCTCTCCTGGAGGGGCCATCTTCATGTTCTTGTTTATATTCCTGATGCCTCCTGGTCCTCAACACTCAGGGCTCAGAACTCAGCAAGGAGGCAGCTGAATAATTCTGTGGATTTTTAATCGAATGTGATCAGGGTTCTAAAACCCCAGAAAAAGACCCTATTCCTGCATAGTGGGGCTCTATGGGCAAGGATAAGGACATCCCCCCACAAGGGGCTAGGTCCATGCAGGACAGCAGCAGGGGGCTTATGGCTGAAGGGTTGGAAGCCTTTCGGGGTATTAGATAAGCTAGCCAATTGCTAAACATCCACAGAGCAGTCACTGTGCACCAGGCTAAGAAGGGGAGACTTAAGGTATGGCCAGGGCAGCATGCACTCTCGAGGCTTCCTCGCCCCACTGCCTCCACCTTGAGGGTTAACTTAAGCATCCAATGAACAGGTTCACTAGACGTGCTCAGGGAATCTCAGATCTCAAGGAATACCTCACTGTGCCCGCTGCCTGCCTGTCTCTGCAAGGTCCCTGGGACTGGTCCCTAAAGTGAGGTCCCAGGCAGCCGCGGCAGCACCTGGACACGTGTTAGAAATGCAAATGCTAGGGCCTACTGCAGACCTTTTGAGTCAGAAATGCTGCGATGGGGCCTAGCATCTGCAGTTTTGCAAGTCCTCCAGGGCACTCCCATGAACTCTGGTCTGCTGTGCCTTCTCCTTGGCAGAGGCTCCCACACAGTACATGGGCCGGGTCCTGGCTAACACCACCCCCCAGCCCGATCTGGCAGAGCTGGCCTACAAATTCCTCCCTCTCCAAAAAGTTTTAGAGGAAAAATGTCCAGCCTTGCCAACTTCGCACTAGCCTGACTCCCCGGAATGACTAATAACAGCCCAGCTTTCTTTTCCAGTGAGTGATCAAGACCAGAAAGGAGGTGGGAAGGAAGCTGGAGGAAAGGGCAGACAGCAGGTTCTGGGTTCCAGTGTGTCAGGCCTGTCACCGCCTCATACCAGCCTCCAAGGAAGAACAAGGAGAGCATCTCACTCCTACCCCCAGGGAAGGGGACTCTTTTCTGAGACAGTAAGAGAAGTGATGAAAATAAAGTCATACGAATGAAGATCATGAAGACTTACAAAGATGTCAAAGCCAGTTACGTACAGAAAGCACTAAGTGTACACTCTGGAAGGACCAAAATTTTATTATATTAAGAAATGGTCTCTGTTGTCAGGCTTTTTACAGATTGATTGGGGGAGGGAAACACTTATTTCTTTTTTTTTTTAAGATTTTATTTATTTATTTGAGAGAGAGAGAATGAGAGACAGAGAGCATGAGAAGGAGGAAGGTCAGAGGGAGAAGCAGACTCCCTGCTGAGCAGGGAGCCCGATGCGGGACTCGATCCCGGGACTCCAGGATCATGACCTGAGCCGAAGGCAGTCGCTTAACCAACTGAGCCACCCAGGCGCCCAACACTTATTTCTTTTAATAAGATTTTATGTAAAACCCAATATTTAAAACCAATACACTCTAACAGCATAACTTGAGGTGAAGGAGGGGTCAGCCCTGCAGGGTCTCTATACTCCCAGGGGCCCTGAAACACCTCTACTGAGCCCCAAAGCATAATTTGGAAACAAGTGGTGTTCAGAGAGGGATGGTAACTTTATGGAAAGCTCCAGAGCCTCAGAGAGACAAGGCCCAACCTGGAGTCCAGGTAGGACCATGGTCACCAGCCCATGGCAGCCGAAACCACCAGAGCCCAGCAGGAGATGGGACATGGTGCTTTCCAGTTGAAAGCTTCCTGTATTAGTCTGCTTGGGCTGCCATAACAAGGTGCCACAAACTGGAAGGCTTAACACCGGGTATTTATTTTCTCACATTCTGGAGGCTGGAAGTCCACAGTCAAGGTGTTGGAAGGGCTGGTTCCTCCTGCGGCTTCTCTCCTTGGCTTGTAGAGGGCTGTCTTCTCCCTATGTTCTCACATGGTTTTCCCTCTGTGCATCCGTGTTCTAATCTCTTCTTAGAAGGATACCAGTCAGATTGGATGAGGGCCCAGCCCAATGACCTCTTTTTTACCTTAATTACCTCTTTAAAGACTGTTTATCCAAATACAGTCACATTCTGAGGTCTTAGGGTTGGGATTTAAACATATGAATTTGGTGGGGAGACACAATTCAGCCCATAACCCTTCTCCAAAGTGATTATCCTCATACCACATGGAACAGGAGAACGCTCCAGGAACCACAGAGAGGCCCCAGGCAGGCCCATACCACCAGGCCGCTACTCCTTTGGCCCTGATGGCCACACAGGGCCCTATTTCTCTGCCTCTCTGGGCCTCTCTGGGCCTCTCTGAATTCTGAGGGATACTGCCTGCCGCCCACAGGCCTCAGAACGTCCTGGGACCCTGAAGGGAACTGCCTGGGGCCAGGGACTCTTTCTGCACTTCCTTCATTTCTGAAGAAATCCAATGGCCTCTGAACTGCTAGACTTTTGTAAAAAGGTACAAGGTAGTGAGGCAAGTGGGAGCAAAGTGGGAGCAGGGGCCATCGCTGGCCCCTCCTGACCCACCACGGACGGCACAGCGTGCAGTGTCCATCTGCAGTTTACAGGGCAGGGACCTGCCTACTGTAACTTCTCCGAAGCCACCCTGGGGAACCTCAGGGCTGGCGGAGCTGGTCTGACCATCACCAGGTTGAGCAGAGTGGATCGACGGCGTGAACTCAGTCCACCACGGAAAGCGGGACCACCAAAGCCCATGACCAAGTCTTTGTGCCAGGAGCCCCAGGTCTGGGGGTAGGTTCCAAGAGCCAGACAGGGAGAGACATGGGAGCCCACTGCGCTGGACACCACAAAGAGGAAAAGCTGCATTCAGGGGCCTCCCTGCCTCCCTGCCCAGTCCCAATCCAGCCAAGGTTCAGCTCCTTCTGAGGCCCACACTGGCTCCTCCTTGACCAGGTCTGCCTGTCGCAACCTCACCTTGGAACTACCCTTGTCTCAGGCCCATGTCTGCATAAATCAGCAGGTAAGCATGGGAAATGGAGATCAGCGGCTGAGTCCCCAGAACAGTCAGCGGAATGAGGGGCGCTGCTCCCTGTAGTACAGTGTTATTTGACTCCCCTCCCCCAGATTCTTACAACCAGAAAAAACACAGAGAAGCCCTGAGCCTCCAGGATGGAAGGGCCCCTAACCCTACATGCCACTCTCCCTCCGACCCAGGCAGCGAGACCCTTTGCTCCGACCCTCTTCCTTCTCACCTTGAAAGGCCTCTCCTGAGGCCCATATCAACCCTGGCTGCTTGGGTTCTGGAACCGTTGTTCATAGCACTTGCCACGGGGGCTGGATTTACAAGGTGAGACTTTGGCCCCCGCCTATAGTTTTCAGCACTGTGAACTCGAGGCTCACTGTTCTGGTGTGTAAAGACATCTCCAAGGGGCCCCTCAAAAGGCTGAGGAGATGAAATCGGTCGGGCATTTGAACACGTCAAAGCCCTTTATGAGTGTTGGGTTTTCTCTGGGAAAAAGGAAGCCCTTTATGTATTCATTCATTCTTTCCCTTATTTGTGTTCAAGTCATTTCTGCCTTCCTGGGTGAATTTCCTTGTGAGCACATGTGTTGTCTTATGCTCCCATTTACCCTACTATCTCCCATCCCCCTGAGCCCCCGGGGAGTCTAGAGTCTGTCAAGACACTCAGTGATCGGGACACCTGGGTGGCTCAGTCGGTTAAGCATCTGCCTTCAGCTCAGGTCATGATCCCAGGGTCCTGGGATCAAGTCCCACATCGGGCTCCCAGCTCAGTGGGAGCCTGCTTCTCTCTCTCCTCCCTGCTCATGCTCTCTTCTCACTATCTCTGTCTGTCTCTCTCTCAAATAAATAAATAAAATCTTTTAAAAAAATAAAGACACTCAATGATTTCAGCACGTGGAACAAACTTGACAGCTCTGCAGAGGGAATCCAAAGACAACCATCCGTCTTCACTCCTCCAGCCTCCTCTGTGGACGTGGGTGTCCTTCCTCCCACAGTGCCCACCTCAGTCCGTGCTCTCTTGTCCTGCCAGGGCTCCTGGCTCTGCTCCTCCTCGAAGGCGGCAAACCAGCGTGCCCTTCCAGAAGTACATGGCCAAATGCCAAAGTCAATTTCAATGCAAATGGCCAGAGAAATGCACTTGATCTACAGTGTGTGGTTTAGCAAAACTGCTTTCATGAGCCATCAGGAAACCAGCCTTGAGATAATTCCTGGAACGAACACAAGGGTCAGCGGGAGACCACCATGGCTGACGTTGTAAGGAAGAGGAATTTGAACTTCCGGAAAAGAGAAAACACGGCCTGATGTGGAGCACGTTGCTCAAAGAGTCCATCTTAGAGAAGGACACTAGACAGTTCGGTCAAGGAGCTTCTCCTCTGTTCGTTGTCTCAGCTCCCTGCCCCCAGAAGGGCCTTGTCAGCTGTGAGAGCAGACGGCATTTCTTCACAACCTGGGAGCCGGGGCCGTCAGGCGATGCCCCACTGGCCCTTTGCTCCCACATTAGAGTGGTCCCAGGGCTGCAGGGTCTCCTTAGCAAATTGTCACAGTACTCCAAGCGATGATGATGTGCCTGCCTGGCGCCTGACGGGCCCTCTCCCTTGTCAAGGTCTTTCTTAGCCACGGTCTCATTTGGCCCTATAACCTTGTGAGGCAGAGGCAGGGAAGTGCTCCCCCTTTCCTCTGACAGAGGCCGGGGAGGCTGAGGAGTTGGCCTAGATGTGTACAAGTGAGCAGCAGGGCGCTGGCGTAGACCTCAGGTACCCTGCTTTCTACGAACCCTGGCCTCCCTGGGGGGGGCACGATGCCCAAGGCCCTGGAGTCCCCTGGGCTTGCCTTCTGGAGCCCTGTATTCCAGATCTGCCTCTGAGCACCTCGAGCTGAGCCTTCTAAGCAGCCCTTTCGAAAAGCTATCTTCTCTGCCCGTCCCCGGGGAAGGTTCAGAAAGCCTCTGCTGTCCTGCCCCTCTTCCCCACCACACTGGGGGCTGTGATGACACAGGAGTGCTTCGTTTCCCAAGACCCTCTCTGGTGGAAAGACTTCTGGGAGCTCCCAGCACACACTCCCATCCTCTGAAATGCTGCAGAGGGCCCCAATTTGGGACTGAAATAGATGCCTATAAAGATTCCTTCTCCAAAGCCTGGGTTGTCACTTTGTACACACTAAGTATTCTCTTAAAGAGCCCCAAATATGGCTATTTCTGAAAAGTTTCAGTATATTCTCGAACGCCCCACACCCTGGCCATTCTCAGAATAAAAGGGAAACAGTGAAGTCCAAACACTCTGAGGCATTCTCTGATTTCAAAAACTGCACAAAATAGGTATAGGACTTAAACCAACGCTGTGCCAAGTGTGAGGCGCGCCTCACTTCGGGATCAGTTCTCAGGGCCAGAGCTGGGCCAGCAACAGCAGAACCCAAGATGAGCAAATCCATCACAGGCAAGGATTCGGACTCTGCAGAGAATCGGCAGGGTCCCCGTGTGGTGTGGCCACTCCCCTGCTAGGAGGATCCCACCTCATGCCCAGGACCCCAAGGCAGGGAAGGCACTCTTTGTGGTCTCTGCTCTGTGAGCCTCCAGAGTGGCTCCCAGCAGCCTCTTTTTTTTTTTAATTGGGGTAAAATACACACAACATAAAATCTACCATCTTAACCATTTTTAAGTGTAGAGTTGAGTGGTATTAAATACTCTAGAACTGTTTTCATCTTGCAAAACTGAAACCCTGTCCCCATTCACTCCAACCTCCCGCTCACTACCCTCCCAGCCCCTGGCCACCAGCATTCTACTTTCCGTCTCTGTGAAGTCAGACTACTTCAGGGTCTCCTGTAAGTGGAATCATACTGTATTTGTCCTTTTGTGACTGGCTTATTTCACTTTACATAATGTCCTCAAGGTCCATCCGGGTTGTAGTCTGGGTCAGGATCTCCTTCCTTTTTAACTCTGAGTAACAACATTCCATCGTGAGTGCATCCCACGCTTTGCCTGTCCCTTCATCCACTGATGGACACTTGAGTGGCTTCTACCCTGTGGCTATTGTGAATAGTGCTACTGATAACATGGGTGTGCAAATGCCCCCAGACCCTGCTTCCAACTCTTTCGGGTGCATACCCGGATGTGGAATCTCTGGATCACATGGTCATGTCTGTTGCATTTTCGGAGGAACGGCTACACCATTTTCCACAGGAGCTGCCCCAGGCCCCATGCCTGCCGGCACGGCGGCAACACCCCAATTTCTCCACATCCTGCTGATGCTTCTGATTTCCTGCTGGTGGTGGTGGTTGTTGTTGTTGTTGTTGTTGTTGATGGTAGTCATCCTCATGTGTATGAGATGGTCCCAGAAGCCACTTTTTAATCATGAAACATTTACACTTCTATTAATACTGAAATTAAATTCCTAGGGTTAAAATAAGAAGACTACTTTACATCTGCCTTACAGTTTGCAGTTAATGGAGTACTTTAAGATGCATTACTTGATTTTATCTTTATAACACCATAAAACACTTATGACCCCCTTTTACAGATGAGGAACCTAAGGATCACCGGAGGAAACTAATGTAGGGAACACTCATTTTTCCTCCATGCTTCCTATAAGAGTGCATTATTGCCATTTTTCATAGGCTTTAAAATCACTCCCCAGTGTTAGATCTCACTATGCCTGAATTTCAGTCTCAAACCTTCAGGCTTCAGGTCTTCCTTCTGTCCTCCACCTATGAGCTCCCCTCTGTCTTCACATCCCAAGTGGCTGGACCGTGGGAGACGGCCTGCACAGTGGGTAGGCACTCGGGCTGCAGGGGGGGCAGGCAGGGTTAGAGTCTGGCCCTGACTTACCAACTGTGGGACCTCAGACGTGGTTTCAACCGCTCTCTCTGTCCCCGCAGTGGCGGAGCTGGGCTGGTGAAAGCTCCTATGAAGAACAGGTGAGGTGAGACAGTGTCTGCTGTGGGCCTGACGCACTGTAAATTCTCAGTACCCCCACCCCGCCCCGGCATGTTCTCCTCGACCACACCATCTGGCACAACTCCGACAAGGAACCGTTGTTCAACATTGACTCCCTGCAGAAACACATACTGAGGTGGACCTCGGCCCCTGCTCTGCTGGGCCTGGCCTGGAGGGGAGCCCCTCTCTGCCACAGCAAAGCCGTCACCCAGCGCTCAACCCCAGGGCTCACTGACCTCCCTACACTCCATCCCACGCTCACCATTCCTCACACCACAGAAGTTATGAGGAGCCCCTTGTACAACTCATGGCACAGCCTCTGCTACCGAATTCCCCAGTCTGTGCCCCCACACAGCCCAGGCCTGCGCCTGAAGACATCAGTGCCTGGAGCAGAAACAGGACTGAGGCTCAAGACCTGGTGATCCCCTCACCTCTGCTCTTAACAACTGTGTGGCCCTGAGCCAGACACTTAACCTTCAGAGGATTTGGTGAAGACCATATGATATAATGTCGTGAGAGTACTTGGTACCTTGTAAAACCATATACAGATCTCAATTCTTATTACAGATGATGTGGTCTCTAATCCCCTTTCATGTAACACTGTTTTCCCTGGATCATAAATTCCTAAAAAGGGCTATGTAAATTGTACAGTAATTAATTGAACTCCCCATAAGTGCTCAACAGATATATTTTATGATGACAGCCATATACGTAAACTTATAACATGGGCCATATAACTGGTTGGCTTTTCTTTTTCAAGGTGCACAGAATACAAATATGATATAAGCATCCTGAGAGATGCAGAAGTGCGTACCTTTGTGCCATCTGTTAACCCCTGATTTGCTAGGCAGTGCGTATAAGGACATCTGGGCCATACATGATTTTAGAGATGTTTCTCCCAAACGCTGTGGTCTAGAAGCAATCTACTTCAACAGTCCTGGGGCAGTTTTCCCTGCTGAGAAGGGAATGGCCAGCAGGTCCGAGACATGTTCCCGCGTGCGGCTCCGCGGCCTGCCGCCCTAGCTGGCTCTTATCAGGAACAACTGGTACCTCTCTCCCCACATAAACAATCAAGGAGAGGAAAGGAGAAAAGCCTTAAATATTTGCTTTCCTTTACAAGACCACCTACAAAATGTTGTGGAGACCCTGCAGGCAAAATAATCTGTCAGGATTCCAGCTCTGCCTGAATATAAACACCCAGCCTGCTCTGTGAGGGGTAGCTGGAGGCTCGCAGATGTTTTCACAGGTTTTCCTCTGGGCAGAGAGGAGGCCTAGCTCTCCTCTAGTTTTTATCCTCTCCTCCTGTTCTTTTGTTCTTCCTCCTCGGTGAAGGACCTTATCAAAACAGTTTGGGTTAGAGATTATGCATGTGAAAAAAAGTGGCTTTTACGACAAAACTAGGATCCCCTCACCTGCACCCCAATGTTCATAGCAGCAATGTCTGCAATAGCCAAACTGTGGAAGGAGCCGAGATGCCCTTCAAAAGAGGAATGGATAAAGAAGATATGGTCCATATATACAATGGGATATGACTCAGCCATCAGAAAGGATGAATACCCACCATTTGCAGCAACATGGATGGAACTGGAGGGGATTATGCTAAGTGAAATAAGTCAAGCAGAGAAAGACAATTATCATATGGTTTCACTCATATGTGGAACATAAGGAATAGCACAGAGGACCACAGGGGAAAGGAGGGAAAACTGAATGGGAAGAAGTCAGAGAGGGAGACAAACCATGAGAGACTCTGGACTCTGGGAAACAAACTGAGGATTACAGAAGGGAAAGTGTGGGGGTTGGGGTAGCCGGGTGATGGGTATTAAGGGGGGCACGTGTGGGGATGAGCACTGTGTGTTATACATAACTAATGAATCGTTGACTACTACATCAGAAACTAATGATGTACTACATGTAGGCTAATTGAATCCAAATTTAAAAATAAACAAATAAAATAAAATTATGGGTCTTGGTTATTAAAAAAAACAAACTAGGGTCCCCTTTCATTTTCTTTGAAGGACACCAGTTCCAAACAGGCCCACATGGGCTGCTGCAGGCTATTGGCAGTGAGAAGAGAGGGCCTCGGCCTCCACAATTGACCTGAAGCCGGGGTGGATGACGAGCAGGGGCAGGAGAAAGGTCCAGAGCTGTACGGATCAGAGCTCACCTCCACCGACCCTAGTGTTTAGTTCACATGGGAGAGCCCAAGAATAAAGATGACTCATTGCAATATTGTGAAAGTGAATTTGTACTAAGCGTCATCCTTGGCATTCCCTCTGGCTCCCTGGTGTGGCCTAGAAGAGCAGGAGAGCTGGGCGCCAGGTGGAGTGCAGCTGCTGGGAGCCTCATGGCCTCCCTCTTTCAGGTGATCTCCATGTACACAACCCAAGGGGGCGGTGGGTAGAGGGCAGCATGAAGCAGGGTCCTCCCTGGCCATTTTCTGCAACTCCACTGTGACCTCCTTCCTCAGATCCAGAGCCCTGAGCAGCCTTGTCCTGTAGCAGCTCCCCAGGCACCTGCCCTAAAAGTGGCCTTTGACTGAGGGCATCATCATATCAGGTGCTCTGCTCAGGGCTATTACCTCCAAAGGCCACCTCGGGACCTATGGGCTTGATTTGAGGAGGCTGAGGTACGGTCACCCCTAGCGTCTTCACCTCCCCGACATCCCTGCGAGATAGGCAGGGGATAAATGTTATTATCCTCTGAGCCTCAGTTTCTCAAGCTGTGAAAAAATAAATTAAATCAAAAACATTATGGTGGGGTGCCTGGGTGGCTCAGTCGTTAAGCATTTGCCTTCGGCTCAGGTCGTGATCCCAAGGTCCTGAGATCGAGCCCCACATCGGGCTCCCTGCTCCGCGGGAGGCCTGCTTCTCCCTCTCCCACTCCCCTTGCTTGTGTTCCCTCTCTTGCTGTGTCTCTCTGTCAAGTACATAAATAAAATCTTTATAAATAAATAAATAAATAAATAAATAAATAAAAATAAAAGCATTATGGTAACATGGACCTTTGAAGAACAGATTATGAGAAGTAATGGCAACGCAGGGAAAGCTCTTAGTAGACTGTGTGGCACACACCAAGGACTCAGTGATTGTTATGAAGAAAAGCTAACCAACTAATCAACAAATAAACAAAAAAGCAGTGGTAGATCCCAAAATTTTTAAGTGACTTTCATCTGAATTCATCACCTTACCAGCTCACTATCTCCATGGAGGATTTAGGGGTTTGCTGGGTATTATCCCCAAATCTAAACCCCTGGTTTGTTTTAAGATGTCAATAAGAATTTAAATGCCTGAAATATGATTGGAACACAGTCAGATGAGATTTTATGCCCACACAGGTGACTCCCATGTAATCCAACCCCACCCCCCACCCTTCCAATGCCCAGCTGTGTTACCAACGGGAGGCTGAGACCCTGAAGCCCACTGCTGGGCCAGCCATCCGCACTTGGCCAGGCTGGAATACAGCCTAAATGCGGCTTCTAAGGGACAGGATCACGTGGTCAGGCTGACCCGCGTGTGCGTTCCTGAGCTCACACTGGGGAGCATGTGTGCCATCTCCTTTGGCAAGGAGAATTCCACTACCAGCCACGCAGCCAGCCCCTACATGGACCCTGCTCCCCCCCCCCCCCCCCCAGTGGATCAGCTGTGCCAGGTACTAGCAAAGCCCCTCCAGAGGAAGCTCATCTTGAGCCCAAGCCACTATTTTCCCTCCCTTGAACTTCAGCAATGGCCCCCGACTGGCCTTTCCACTCACCCCAGGTGCTTGGCATCCATGCTCTTAACTGTAGCCAGAAACCTCCATTGCTTCTGGAATAAAGTCCAGACTCCTTATCAAGCCTGTGAGACCCCTGAGCCCTCACGTAATTTGCTCCACATCAATGTTATCTTTCAGGGCTCACATTGTTCCCACCAGCAGGAATTTGTATATGTGGTTCCTTTCTTCTAGAAGTTCCTTTGTCCCCCCTACTCCCCACTTTGTTCCCTGGCACAGTTGACTTCCCTTAAATTTCCAGATTTCAATTCAGCTTCATTTGAGGACGCTTTCCTCAACCTCCCAGACAAGGTCAGGCTTTGACATATGCCTATAGTTCTCCTCATGCACTATGTCCTAATTCATGAATCTATATTGGATCACATGCTTGATCATTTGACATCTGCCCCAACCCCAACACTCTGCAAGGGACACAGAGGCACAGGTCCTGTCTCACCACCCAGGACCGAGCAGAGCATATAACAGGCCCTCCCTCCGACGGGTGCTGAGCCCTTTGGGGAAGGCGGTACTGTTTACAGAGCATGTTCCAGCAGCGGGTTCTCAGCCGAGGACACCTAACATCTCTGGATCTCATTTTCTCATCTGCAATAGGGGTGATAATGATAAAGATCGTCTCTCCCTCTTGGTGGTTGTGAAATAGAAGAGAGTTAATAATGAAAAGTATATAAAACAATGCCTGAAACAGTGAACACTTTATAATTGTTGCCTCTGATGACGGAGCCTGGATTCCCAATCAGCTAAAGACCTTTCTGTAAACAGTAAAACTATAAAGCTAATAGGAAAACTATAAAGTTATATATATTCATGCCTTTGTTACCTACCAATGCGGAAAGGCTTCTGAAAGAAAGCTTTACTAGTACAAATCATAGGCAAAAAGACAGAGAGAGATTAGTTACATGAAAACTAAAACTTCGGTTCAACAAAGGACATTATTGACAAAGCAAACAGGCTGATGACAGATTAAGAGATTATTAAGAGAGAGGAACCCCAAACGAACAAGTAAGGTACAGAAAACTCAAAATTATAACCAGCAAATGAAAAGTATTCAGACTCACCAGTTATTAGAAAAATATGAACACACAGCAACCTATGTCCATTCCACACCTGTCATTAGACTGCCATTTGAGTTCAGAAGGTGGATGGTGCTGAGTCCATGAGGCTTGTGAGGGCAAAGTTCCCTCCTGCATGTGGAGGGCGATGCAGACCACTGCGGGAGCAATTCTGCTCTGAGTGCGCATCCACAGAAACCCTCACATGGTCCAGGAGGAGCTGGTGAATGTTCTCGCAGCACTGTCCATAGTAACCCTAGAGACAAGCTACAGGCTGGCCTACCACAGGGGAGTGCCATGGAATCACACAGACAAGAAACACTCTGAGCAACCTGGACAAGGCAAGAAATGGGTGTTTGCTAACAGGATACCATTGACATCAATTTTAAAATGCATGCATGCAAAAATATGTGTGTGTGTATGTGTGTGTATACACATATATATGCATATGTGTGTATATATATGACACATATATATATATTTCACAAGACCCATACGCACAAAACATGGCTGCCCATGGGAAGAGTGGACCAGAGTAGGAAATGGGAACTACAGAGGAGCAAACAGGCAGAGTGTGAGTAACTCAATCCTCAGCCTTTAAGGTTAAAAGGAAAATAGAGAAAGGAGAAAAAAATTTATTGAACAAATAGAGATTCTATAGAACTTACACTGGATTACACCAAAATGCTCAGTGGTCCCAAAGATGAGCTCCTTCCTCCATGGATGTGTGACTTGTTACCATGACCTTGAGCGTTTCCTATGTTATTAATTACACACCAGCCCCATGTAAGAAACCTAGCAGGTCCTAGACCCTCTCTCTCACCAACAAGTCTAGGCAGTTGCCTAGACCTGGGGACTGGGCTTCTGGAGAAGTCTCTGTCCCTGCATCCCCAGCCCTTGGCTGGCCACAGCCAGGCTCTTCTGGGCTCCTGCCACAGCCATGCCCTCCCTCTTCTTCGCCAGGCCATCTTCTGCATGGCTGCAAGTGCAGGTCTCATAGTGCTACTCTCATGCTTGAAATCTCTTGTCTCCTGAGTCGAATTAAAATTTTCATCAAAATATGTGTCTCAGTCTGCTCAGGCTGCCATAAGAAAATACCACAGGCTGGAAGGCTGAAGAACAGACATTTATTTCTCACAGTTCTAACGACTAAGAGTCCAAGATCAAGGTTCTGGCAGATTCTGTTCTTGGTGAGGGCTGTCATCCCGTCTCAAAGATGGTGGACTTCACCCTATGTCCTCAGATGGCAGAGAAAGAACACTAGTATCTCTCTCTTCCTCTTCTTATAAAGCCACTAATCCCATCATGGGGCCCCACCCTCATGACCTCATCTAAACCTAATTACCTCCCCAAAGTGCCACCTCCAAATACCATCACATGGGGGGTTAGGACTTCAACATTGAATTTGGGGGGGGCACAAATATTCAGCCAAAAATAGCACATCAGGCCCTCCACAATGGATACCATCCTATCCTTCCAAACACACCCCGTACTGCACCCATCCAATCATCTTCCACACTGCTTCTCCCTTCCTTGCCTTTGCGTGTGCTGTTCCTTCCAAATCTATCTGCCAGGAGAACCTGTCTACATATTTCAGGATTTGGGTCTAGTCCCCTCCCCTCTGGGAAGCCTTCCTGGTGTCCTTCCCAGGCAATATTGATCCCCCTTTTAGACACCATTGTGTCTTGTGCACATCAGAGGTTCCCAGGCAGCTTAGATGCCTCCACCTGTGGTTCCCAGAGCCTCTGTGCTTGGATGCTGTCTGGTTCCCTCTTAACGTGAGCTCTTTAAAGAAGGAAGCAGATCTTACTAAAGTTAAGTGTCAGGCCTCGGCACAGGGTTGGGCACAGAGCAGGGGCTCCAAAGAGACCTGCAGGATGGTGGAATGAGTGGATGATTAATAAATGTAGCCCTAGCCCAGTGAGCTGTAACCATCTGCTCATGCTTCTCTCTCCTTCGTTAGGAGATGAAGTCCTTGAGAACAGGGAGAGTCTTCATCTTTGCATCTCCACTGCCTGGACAGGAGCAGGCCCATAGCAAGAGGGGAAGATGGGTTTCACTCACTCGCTCTGGCTAGTCCAGTAGTATTTGGACATCCTGCAGCCACTCTGAAATTCTGACAGCCAGGGACAAGCTTGGGGAAGGCTGGGGCAGGGAGGGTTGGGGAGCCCAGATTCATTCTTCTGACAGCTGAGTCTCCCAACTTTGGAGGTCCCGACACAGGGAGTAGCCAAGGAAGCCAGTGTTCAGTGGGAATGGGGGGGAGACACAGAGAAGGCGTGCACCCCTTGTGGGTAACGTGTGCATGCCAGGGAGGGGCTGAGGGTGTTTGGGTGATTGGGAGAATGAAGGGTCGGTGCAGTGCAGACACGACAAACACAAAGCAGGACCTGTCGGAGAGCATCCTTGCTGCCAGGTGACAGAGCAGATCAAAGCCCTGGCCTCTGACTCAGACCCTTCGACCAGCCCCTCTGCAGACCCAGCCACGGAGCCCTCAGATCTGGCTCTGTGGCCTCAGACATGGACTCTTCTCCTCCAAAAAAAAAAAAAAAAAAAAAAGACTAATTAAAAACGAACAGCTTCCCCCACTCCATCCCCCTCTTAATCAGCTTTTAGGAAAACCACACAATCATCTCAAGGATTTAGAGATCTTTTTCCTCCAAACCCATGGGGAACTCATTATTCCCTGTAGCCATCTTCTTGCAGCTGAAATGTGCAGCTTGAATTCTTGTCTGCTGGGGGTTTCAAATGATGAACTGATCAGAGCACTGAGCCTGGAGTCCAAGCCCTGTGGACTCAGTTTCCCCACCCAGAAAGCAGCGCGGCCCTTAGTCTGTGAGACAGCACCATCCAACAGGACTTTCCGCCAGTGAAGGAAACGTCCTACATCTGCAAGGTCCAGTCCAGTAACCTCTTGCTACATGTGACTTTGAAAGGTGGCTAGTGCAACAGAGGACCAAATTTTTACGTTGATGAATTAATATTAAATTAATATTTATTAATGAACTGGACAGAACAGCTCTCAGATGTAACTTGGAGCTGACATCGCACTTACATCTGCAAGTCTGCCTTCTCCTACTTCACATGGCCATTTCCCCTTACAGAGGTGATGGGCTATTCACTATAAGGGGTAACGGGACCAGGGCTTGGACTCCAGGCTCAGAGACCTATAGATGTAGGACCTGGGTCAGAAAGGGCCGAGTTGAATGTCAGAGACTGTTTCTCCCTCTGAAAGTAAAAGACAACGTTGGAAATGATGCCAGGGAGACTAATGTTGTGAGCCAGCCCTCTCCCCTTTTCCATAATCTTGCTGAGACAACACCAGGTTGTAAATCAAGGTCAGCTCTCAGGCGCATCCAGGCAAGAGCAACACTCATTTATTTTCTTCCTGCATTGTCCTTCCTCTCAAACACCCTCCCCCCTCCCCCTCTGGATCTGTTCTGATGTTAGAGATTGTAGACAGTGTGCTAGGACAGATGGCCTCACGGGATGGGGAGCTTCAGGACAGCAGTGGCACCATAAGGGGCTGAGGACACCGGGGAGGTACCCAGAGCTCCAGCAGGCACAGGCCAAGAGCAGGAGAGCAGGGCTAAGTCCAAGTACAAGGTCTGGCACCCAGCTCAGACTTTGCTATATCCCACTTATTCAGCTGGTACCTAATGATTGATTTATTGATTCAGAACCATGGCGAGCATGCAGTCACACTGACTACCCGGCCTTATCAATCCAGACAGGCAACCAAGGTAATGGGGCTGAATCCGAATTGCTTGATTAGACTTCCGCTGTTGCTCTTACTATTTACTACTGTGTATCAGAAAGTCCCGTGGAGAGAGCCCCATTGCTGGGGATTGCATAACCCTGCTCTCCTGCACCTCAGCGATCACATGGAGGGAGACCTCTGTGAACATCGGAAACGGGGTTCGTCGGGGCCAGCAGCCAGAACACTCCTGTTCTTCTCTACGTCAGAAATTCCTCTGTGCTCACATTTCTTCTCTTTCAGGTTCTTTTAAAGGAAGAAAAGTTCAGCAATAGCATCCATGCATCTTGGCCCAAAGGAGACAGGATGTGGGAAAGAACTTGGTCGGCCCTTCACACTCATGGGCTGGAGGGCTTCTGACAGCCGGAGTCTGCTTATCTGGCAGCCCCACCCGAAGCCTGGTCCCTGCACCCACACAGTACCCTCTGCCCCCCTCACCCTTGGTGTGAGACAGCTGCCCTCCGGCCCAGGGATCACTGAGGTCTTGATATGACTCCTCATGTCACTCACTGCTGACCCCCAATGGGCCTGAGGAGGGATTTGGAGGACCTCGTCTAGGGATCTAGCCATCCGCAGTTTACAACTTTGTTACTCCGCTGGACGCTGCTCACACCTTGGTTAGATTAAAAACAACATATAACACGAGTTCAAATTAAAGATTTCAATTGGATTCAGCAATTTCCAAAAACAATAATAAAAACTGATAAGCTCTCTGACTCTACCTCTAAAGGTCACTATTTCTGAAGTCTCTGTTCTTCTGTAAGACTCACAAGTATAACCCATGCTGATATCTGGCTCGCATTAATCCCAAACTGTTTTTTCCTTAGGTCAATTTTTCTACCAAACCAGGCCACCTGCTCTGGGAACACCTCTCCTGCTTCCGGCCCGTGAAGCTGTCTTTCCCCATAAACGTGCACTAGCAGCAGGGCATCACCGTCTAACGAACGCATCATGAAGGAGAAGCTGGGGAGCAGGGCCGGCCAAACAGGGAACCAGTCAGTGCTGCTTCAGCACAGGGATGATCTGTCAACTATGCTCGTCCCTCAGGCTCAGCTGCACAAATTGCCCCTGAACAAAATGAACCTGCAGGATTCACGAAGAGCACTAACATACAAAGCGTTTCCCTCTCTCGCAGGCTCTCTCTCTCAACCTGTCATGGGAGTATTGTTTGCCATTCCATGTGCTGCACCTTCAGGCCGGGGCGCTCACGGGGCGAGTGTAGACCTTCACAGAGGCAGGGTCCTCTCTGGGACTCTCAGGGCCAGCTTTCCCCCACACCGGCCGTTGCGTGGAGGCACCCGGCCCTGGCTGGGAGCAGGAAAGGTGAACAGACATCTTCACTTCCCGCAGGCCTGGTACCCCAATCCCCAAGGGTACTGAAGCCTGCAGAGCAGACGGTCCAGGCTCCTGTGAGCCACTCACTCTGTATTCTCGCTGCCCACCAAAGTAGCCAAGGTGCTGCCAGGCTGAGGTGAGACTGCCCTGCTGTACCCCCCTCAAGATACAGGTGGTCTGCCCCTCTGGGAACCTGCACCTGGGCTCCTGCTGTGGGTAGAGGGGGTACGAGGGGTGGATGAGCCGGTGACCAAGGACCCATTCCAAAGAGGTGAAAGGTGGCAGAGGCGGAATCCTGTAGAAGCCAAGGCTTCAAGTGCTGGCATGTATTCCATTGTCCCATTGAACTTAGCTTGCAAAGCACAAATTCAAAGATAAAATTATTAAGAATTTCAAGACTGCAACTGCAGCGTACAAAACTCCAAGTGTGGGGCCCTTCTGAGTGCAGGACTCTATTGTCCATCCATGAGGCTGGCCCTCCTGACCATTGAGCTCAGAAACAGAAATCCCTCAGGCAAGAGGACAGAAGATCAGTGGGCCATCCAACGGGGAAAGAAGACGCCCGACAGTAACCAAATGCAGTCTGCAGCTGGCTGTTGGAATAAGTCATGATGAAGACTTGTCCTTGGCCACTGGGGGCCAGAAGCTTCTAGGAAGAACCATTTCAGAAGGGGGTCTGTGTGGTAGTTTCCTATCACTACTATAACAAAATACCATAAATTTAGAGGCTTAAAACACCAGTGTATTATCCTACCCTTCTGAAGATTCGAAGTCAAAAAATTCGTCTCCCTGGACTAAAACCAAGATGTTCCTTCTGGAGGCTCCTTTTCCAGCTTCTACCAGCTGCCCACATTCCTTGGCTTGTGGCCCCTTCCTTCATGTGCAAAGCCAGCGACTTTAGGCCTCATCCTTCCCATATCACATCACTCCGATATCTCCTTCTCTGTCTCCAACTACCACATTTAAGGACCTTGTGATTATATTGGGCCCACCAGGATAATCTCCCTATCTGAAGATCAGCTGATTAGCAATCTTAATTCCATCTTCAACCTTAATCCCCCTTTGCCAGGTAACCTATGTAGTCACAGGTTCTGAGGATTAGGATGTGGACATCTTTGGGGGACCATTCTTCTGAGAACCACCAAGCCTTAATGAGAGAGGACAAGAAGGCAAAGTTGCCCTAAGCAAGGAGTCATGGCTAGCGGGCATACTGGGCAGAAGCAGGACTTCAGAGGAGCCTGGCACAGAGAGGGGGCCTAGGTCACACTCAGACATCCATAGGCAAGTCCTGGGAGGGGCTGACAATCCCCCTGACCTAGTAGGAGGGATAGTGCAAATCCAAGAGGGCTGGTGTTGGGCAGGACTCCCTAGAGAGAACCCAGAGTGGCAAAACAGTGAATGAGCAAGCTACAAGATGCATCAGCCAAGATCCAGAGTGCATCCGAAGGAAGTCTAGGAGCTGGAGCTGCTCACGTAAAGGTGGATTATCGCTTTGTCCCATCTTCATCGCAATGTTTATATATTGTAAAAATCACACATGAAAACTGGGATTATGAGTTTGTTCTAGTGACAAAAGAACAGTTTGTGGTTTATTCTACAGTGTATCAGGAAAAAAACAGTGTCAAATGGAAGAGGAGTGGGGCTATATTTTTTTTTTTTTTTCCTGGGACTGGAGGGAGAGAAGAGAGAGATCCAGTCAGGACCAAAGCAGCTATCTTAATCAGAGTTCTCCAGAGAGACAGAGCCATTAGAATATATATACCGAAGGAGATTTATTATAAGAGGTTGGCTCACACGGTTATGGAAACTGACAAGTCCCAAGATCTGCAGTTGGCAAGCTAGAGACCCGGGATGTTTCATGCTGATGTTTCAGTATGAACCCAAAGGCAGGAAAAAAACTCATGTCCCACCTCAAAGCAGTCAAGCAGGAGTTCCCTCTTGTTTGCAGAAGAGTCAGCCTTTTTGTTCTATTCAGGCCTTTGAGGGATTGGATGAGACCCACCCACATTGGAGAGAGCCATCTGCTTTACTCAGTCCACTGATGCAAATTTTAATCTTGTCCAAAAACACCCTCACAGACATGCCCATTATAATGTTTGACCAAATGCTTGGGCACCTGTGGCCCAGTCAAGCTGACACATAAAATTAACCGCAGCAGCCAGTGTCCCTGGGCACCGATCAATGAGGAGCCACAAAGCCACTGTCCTTGCAAATTCCAATAGCAGCCAAATCTCTCAGGAGAAAGGGTCTGAGCACTCTAAGTTGCTAGTGGGAACTATCGATATGCCACATTCCAGTAGCTGTGTCCCAACAACGCATTTCTTACCCGCCCCTTCCCAGACACACAACCTCACGCCCTGACAAGAGCATGGCACCTAACCCTCCTCTGTGCTCCTAGACCTTTGTGCAGCCTCTTCTATCATCTTAAACATTACACAGTAATTGTTGGTTTACTTTTCTCTCTCTTCCTAAATTGTGGGCTCTTTGGGAAGAAGACAGTAGGCTAGGTATTCCCGGAGCCCAGCATATAGCAAACGCTTGTAGAATGTTGACTAAATGAATGTAGTAGGAGAAGCAGTAGTAAGGTCAGGGATAATTTTTTTTAAGGTAAAAGCATTCCTTTCATACAAATATAAAAATAAACACAGGTCAAAGATTTTATTTAACTCATTTAGGAATAGGTAAGATGTTACACTAGTTCCAGGAGCAGAAATATAAGCCATGAAATGAATTTCCAAGTCAAATAGGTACAAAAACTGCCTTTTTTCATGAGAGTGGAAATAAATTGTCTTTTGCCACACAGAATTTATGTCTACAGGCAAGCATTTCTTGCTTTACTATCATTTACCTACAACTTTCAGAGTTGTAAAATAGCTCAGAGACCATGAAAGCTGTCAACCCCATAGAATCAGGTAACTCAGATTATGCATGAAACACTACATTTCCATTGAGGAATTTGACATGACCAAGAATATTTTTGGTCACTTCAAATTCTATCACATTTTTTTTCCTGACAGTCTCTGTCCTTCACAATCATACGAATCTCAAAGAAAGATTATTCTTGACCACAAAATAAGGCTTTCATCAGGTTTGGCTTGGTTATTTCCACAGGGGCAACAAGAGTGCTAACTACCCCACAGGCCTCCTTGGGAGTGCTTTGAAGCATCTAGAGCTAGCCGCAAAATTACCTTTTATCTAGCGTTTGCATAAGGGATCAGCTTGGATTTTAAGAACTTCTATTATCTGCTATTCTGAGGCTAGAAAACCACACCCAAGAAACTCTCTCCACCAGATTTCTCCTGCAGTCCTATAAATTTGAATTCTTCTTTTCTGGGGGTCTCCCACATATCCTAAGCCTCCTAACCCACCAGGAAGTAAGCTTCCAGAACAGTAACAAGGCTGGCCCTTGTGAGCCAGCTACTAGGTCAGTTTTTCTTGCAGGATTTTGTAGACATTATCTTCAGAAGTACAAACTTTATTCCTTAAAAGTGACTTGTCATACCTAATTTAGTGAGCATTGTTCTCAAATGTGACACTCCAGATAAGCCTTGGTTGAACCATCAATTTATTCAATTAATTCCTTCTGGAAGGGAAGACAGTTTCTTACTGAGCCTATGCAAATAACTAGATTTCCAAGAGTAGTAAGGAGACTTAGTGTCTGAATTCTGAGAGATCAGTGAAAATCTGATATCATTTTAAGTGTTTTATTTCACGTTACCAAAATGGAACTTACTAAATTGTTGTCTATTACACAAAGCTTAAGAAGAAAAAGAGCATTCGTTTATATCCAGAAAATAGAACATTAAAACAATATACAATACACCAAATAAATGATCACAATAAAATTTCTCTCATTAATTCATTCAGTCCTAGGAAATTGTTGCTGTTCCGCTGGTTCTTGGTCTATTACTTTCATGAAGCCATATGTGTCTCAGCTAAATATGCTGGAAATCCTGACTCAGCCTATTGGCGTAGCCTAAACGTTGTCAGCTCAAAAGCCTATACCCAAGAGTCTATTCTTTGAAGTGTCAGTAGTTTTAACTACCTGGTACACTTCTTTTCCATGAGTCATTGAGATTATCTTGGTTGAAGACATAATCTCTGGTCAGTACTTTATCACAGAGCCTCAGGCAAGCCTTAAAATATAACAAAAATTATCTGTACATGACAAAGACTTAATGACTTAATGACTCTTGGTAACTGTAATTTTTAAATATAGAAGGTCTGATGAGAGTTCATAATAATAAGCATCTGACACACAAATGTGCTTGTTTCTCTGCATATAAAACAAGGAAAATAAAGCCATTCCAAAAAAAAAAAAATGTTCAGACAAAATGTTGGGTTTTTTTAAGAAAAATGATTACTCTTATTTTCTAAAAAGTTCAGTGAATGGGGGTACTTGGGTGGCTCAGTTGGTTAAGCGTCTGCCTTTGGCTTGGGTCATGATCCTGGAGTCCCAGGATTGAGCCCCGCATCGGGCTCCCTGCTCAGTGGGGAGTCTGCTTCTTCCTCTCCCTCTGCCCCTCTCCCCACCCACTCATCTTTCACTCTTTCTCTTTCAAATAAATAAATAAAATCTTAAAAAAAAAAAAAAACCTCAGTGAATGTTAAGTCTGATTTATAATGAATGAATATAATTTTTATAGAGGAAAAATTTGAAATATAACATACAATAATTCTAAAACATATAAAGAGAGGTAGGGGTAGTAAGGGAAATAAGATTGTCTCTTCACTAACAGAAATTACTTGCATGTCAAGCAATAAGAATCATTTACTTTGCTGCAGTTATCTACAGTTTACAGTTGTAAAATAGCTCACAGGCAATTAATTATGTTCTCCCAAAGTTCATAATTTGGTCCATATCAAAAGACTACTGAAGGTTTGCAATTTCCAGGGGAAGGCTTGGACAATAAATTGAAATTAATTTCAGCTCTTAGGACAATACCAGCTACTCATCCTCCAACCTCCAGCCCCATGACAAGCATCTCTCTCCATATTCCAGGAGCAGCTTACACACAGCTTGTGAGAGCCATGATGGACACTAAGGACCTTGTTCTCCAAGTAACAAGAATCTGTGCTCTGTTCACTGATTGCTACTTCTCAGGGTGGAAGTTCATACATATAGTTAGGTAGCCATTGTTGCAAGCCCCTCCCCCTCTTGCTAAAGTGACTTCATGGGGATTTAAAAGGCTGGAATCCACTTTTCCCTTCTTTTTTCACTTCTCCTCCCTTTTGAGAGACAGACGTTTAAGGACCAGGATATTCAAAGCAACAACATATAACAAGGAAAAGCATAAACTCAGAAAAGCCCTGAGAAGACCTTAAGTTTACACCTCAGGCTTACATCCCTGGTGGAGAGACACCTTACAACAACAACCAGCAAACCCTGGGAAAGAGGGAGAATTGAGTCTCCAGAATTACCACATTATAAGACAAGTGTCCAATTTTCAACAACAACAAAATAATCACAAGGCATACCAAAAAAACAGAACAGTACGGTCCATTCAAGGAAAAAAAATAAATCAACAGAAACTGTCCCTGAGAAATATCAGATGGTGGATTTACTAGACAAAGACTCTAAAAACTGTCTTCAAAATACGTACAGAGTTAACAGAAGACATGGACAAAGTAAAAAATATGGCATGTGAACAAAATGAAGTATCAATAGATAGAAAACATAAAAAAGAAACCAAAAAGAAATCCTGGAACTGAAAACTACAGTAACTGAAATAAAAAATTTACTAGAGTGATTCAGGAGCAGATTTGACAGAATAAGAATCAATGAACTTGAAGATAGGACAATTGAAGTTATTGAATCTGAGGAACAAAAAGAAAAGATTGAAGAAAGTGAACAGAGCCTAGGGACCCATGGGATACCATCAAGCTGATGAATATACCCACTGTGGTAGTCCCAGAAAGTGAAGAGAGAAAAGAGGGACAGAGAGTTTATTTGAACAATAAACAAAAAAATTGATGAAAAACATGAATATAAACATCCAAGAAGCAGAATGAACTCCAAGTAAAATAAACTCAAAAAGACCCATAGGGAGGTACATTATAATCAGACTTTCAAGAGCAAAAGACAAAGAGAGGATCTTGGAAGCAGCAAGAGAGAAGCAATTCATCACATACAAAGGATCTCCAGTAATATTATCAGCAAATTTCTCATTAGAAATCATGGGCACTAGATGTATTCAAAGCTGTATAAAGAAATAAAGATCTCTGTTTAAAGTAAATACAAGGACAATTATAAAGCTACTATTGGGGTGCCTGCATGGCTCAGATGGTTAAGCATCTGCCTTCGGCTCAGGTCATGATCTCCAGGTCTAGGATGAGGTCCACATCAGGCTCCCGGCTCAGTGGGGAGTCTGCTTCTCCCTCTGCCTCTCCCCCTGCTCCTGCTCTCTCTCTCTCTCTCAAATGAATAAGTAAAATCTTTAAAAAAATAAAATAAAAAATGAAAGCTACTATTACTGTAACTTTGTAACTCCACTTTTTGTTTTCTACATGACTTAAGAGACTATGCATAAGAGACAACAGCTAGTCTGTTTTTGGACAGAAATGCGTAAAATGCATAAAGATGCAATTCTGTGACATCAACAACTGAAATAGATAGGATCAGAGTTGTATAGGAGCAAAGCAGTTTTTTTTATGCTATTGAATTAACCTGGTATAAATTTAAATTAGAGTGTTATAACTTTAAGACGTTAAATGCAATCACCATGGTAGCCACACACACACACACAAATAGCTATAGATATACACAAAAGGAAATGAGAAGGGAACTAAAATGCTTTATTACAAAAAAAAAATTACTAAACAAAAAAAAAAGATAGCAATGCAAGAAATGAGGGACAAATAAGCTATGAGGCATATGGAAAACAAATAGCAAAATGACAGAAGTAAGTTTCTCCTTGCCAGTAATTACTTTAAATACAAATGGATTAAACTTTCCAGTCAAAAGATGAAATTGGTTGAATTTTTAGAATGGATTTAAAAAACATAACGCCACTACATGTTGTCTACAAATGACTCACTTTAGATTCAAATATGCAAATAAGTTGAAAGTGAAGCATGGAAAAAGATATTCCATGCAAATAGGAAATAAAAGAGATCAGGGGTGGGCTATCCTAACATCAGACAAAATAGACTGTAAATCAAACAAGTTATGAGAGACAAAGAAGGACATTATATATTAATAAAAGATTCAACACAGTAAGAAGATGTAACAATATAAACTTTCATATATTTAATAATAGACCATCAAAATATATGAAGCAAAAATTGATAGAACTGAAAGGAGAAGTAGACAGCTGTATAATAATATCCTACTCTCAATACTCAGTGGAACAACCGAGACAGAAGGTAAGTAAGGAAATAGAATAGAGGGAGGGCCTACACAACACAATAAGCCAACTAGCTCTAACAGACATGTACAGAACACTCTACTCAACAACAGAATACATATTCTTCTCAAGTCCATATGGGACAGTCTCTAGGACTTACCATATGTTAGGCTACAAATTAATTCTCAATAGATTTAAAAATATAAGTATCATGCAAAGAATATTCTAGACCACAATGGAATGAAGTTAGAAATTAGTAACAGAAAGGAAACTGGAAAACTAACAAAATTACATATTTTTTAAGATTTTATTTATTTATTTGAGAGAGAGAGAGAGAAAGAGCATGAGCGGGGTGAGGGGCGGGGGAGAAGCAGGCTCTCCACTGAGCAGGGAGCCCAATGTGGGGCTCCATCCCAGGACCCCAGGATCATGAGCTGAGCCAAAGGCAGACGCTTAACCGACTGAGCCACCCAGGTGCCCCAAAATTCACAAATTTATACATATTAAACAACACACCCTTCAACAAAGAATGGGTCAAAGAAGAAATACAAATGGCCAATAAGCACATGAAAAGATGCTCAATATCACTAATCATTAGGGAGATACAAACCAAAAACCACCATGCAATACAACTTTACACCCATCGTAGTGATTATCATAAACCAAAACAAACACAAAAACAAATATTGGTGAAGATATGAAGAAATTAGAACACTTGTGTTTTGTTGGTAGGAATGTAAAATGATGTAGCCATTATGGAAAATAATATGATCGCTCCTCAGAAAATTAAAAATTGAATTACCATGTGGTCCAGCAATTCCATTTCTGGGTATATATCTGAAAAAATTCAAAGCAGGGGTTTGAACAAATATTTGTATACCCATGATCATAGCAGCAGTTATTCACAATACCCAAAAGGTGGAAACAACCCAAATGCTCTCCGTTGGATGAATGGATTTTTTAAAATGTGATATACATACAATGGCATATTATTCAGCCTTAAAAAGAGAGGAAATTTGGGGCGCCTGGGTGGCTCAGAGATTGCTCAGGGGAGGGAGAGCAGGGAATTGTTGTTTAATGGGTCTAGAGTTTCAGTTTGGGAAGATGAAAAAGTTCTGGAGAGGGATGGTGGTGAGGGATGCACAGGAGTGTGAATGTACTGAATGCCACTGAATTGTACACTTAAAAATTATTAAAGTGGTAAATTTCATATGTAAATTTTACAATTGATAAAAAGTAAATCATTTTTTTAAGGTCTTCCAATATTTTTCCTGACAGTTGCTTGTATTTATTGAGTGCTTTCTACGTGTCATTCTGGAACGCTTCTAAATGCTTTACCTGTCCTACTTTATTTAATTTCCATAATAATCTTATGAAGCTGGTACTATCATTATGTCTAAGTTTCAAAATAAGAAAACTGAGACACAGAAAAGTTAAGCACTTTTTTTAAAAAAGATTTTATTTATTTATTTGACAGAAAGAGAGAATGAGAGCGCGAGCAGTGGGGAGGGGCAGAGGAGAGGGAGAAGCAGGCTCCCCATTGAACAGGGAGCTCGATGCGGGGCTCAATGCGGGGCTCCATCCCAGGACCCCAGGATCATGACGTGAGCCGAGGCAGATGTTTAACCAACTGAGCCACCCAGGCACCCCAAAAGTTAAGTGCTTTATCCAAGGTCACAGAGTATTAGTGGTGGATCTGACGTTTGAACCTTAGCACTATGTCCAGATTCATCACCCTTAGCCACTATGCTATACTACTTCCAAAATGAGTGAGCAATTAGTATTTCATAAGCTATTGTTGATTTGATTGTCATCATGTGATCTTAGATTAGTTGTTTTGCAGCTCTATCTTTCCTTGGTTGTGAAACTGAAATTCAGGACTTGCTCACGTGGATGTGACCTTTCCTTGCATACAGCAGTAGGACGGATGCAGCCAAATCAGGGTGAAATAATCTCCCAAATGGTGAATCCCAGACTCACCCATTCAGAGGGTCTTCTAAGATGGTCTTCTAAGACATTAAAAGTCCAAATGCTAAATCTAGTACTTACTTGCTGTGTGTTCTTTGGCAAGTAACATGACTTCTCTGAGCTTCTGCTTTCTCATCTAAAAAAACGAAGTCATAACATCTTGAGGGCTGTTGTGAGTATAATCCAAATATCCTCAGGCCTCACTGGCCTGTGGAGATAAATAATGTTAATATGCAGATTTTGCTGGCTCAGGGCCCCCACCAGTTCATCAGACAACTCAGGCTCTGAATTCACTTCACACTCAGCAGAACACAAAATATCTCAGTATGAGACACACTCATACAGAAAGAATCTGCAAAACCATATATATGCTAAATAGATTATAGCTATTATTTTTATTGTCTTAAATAGCAACTCAGGTCAAAGTGGAATAATGTCTATATTAAGGATTTAGAGATTTAGGTCTTATTTTCTGACTAATCCCCACCCACTTCTATTAGAAAACCTATGGGAGCAATCTTTGCATGGCAGTATGCATATTCCTAGAGGAACTAGAAGACTTTCCGAGACCTGCGTGGACATGTAATCATCTTAAGATAATCTATTTTCAGATCCTCAATTTCCATAACTACTCTTCCCTCAAATTGATCTGCCTGAGAACATGCCTATAGAGGAAGTGGGGTTCTCCTTTCTCACCACCCCGCCCAAAGCTGCCTTTCCACCATCTTGTTTGGTGCATTGTTTCCAAGGGACATAAACTTCCCAGTGGCCTCAGAGACCATTTAAGGGAATGTCTGTGACAGTTGATTGGCTACCATTTTGCAAGAGTCGGGGGAGGGGCAGAGCATGCAATTCTTTTTTTCCTCCATGAAATTGAAAAAAGGATCTTATGTTATATGCTCGTAGATCATGAAAAACTGTTTTCATTGTGTTAAATTGTTATTTAATCATTGACATGTAACTCAGAAGGAATTCAAAGAATTGAGGAAAATTCACAACTCATTTCATTCCAATCCATTCATTTGACCGATGTTTGTTACTCTTTACTTGAATAAAGAGGAAAAATAAGAAAAAATGTATGCTGAACTGTGTCTCATTCTAACATAGGGATCATCCATCTGTACTAATAATTTTTTAGAAGATCGAATCTTTCATTAAGAAAAATAATTTTAATCAAATTTGTTTCATCTTTTATTTAAATGTGTGTTATATTACATATCAAAATGTGTGCTATATTATTGTTTTGATCAATTATAATAAGAATGCAATCCAGAAAAGAAAAAAGGTTTAAATAAATAGAGATTTATGGTCACCAAAATGTTAAAATTTTTAGATTTCAACTTACATCTATTTGGCAGAGGCATAAGATGGGATGATCAACAAAAGACAATACTTTTGTGATCAGATTAGAATTTTAGGATTAGGATTAGATTAGGATTGGTGGGAATGACATGGAAATAACTATTCAAAGAGAAAAGGGAACAATGGAAAATTTCCAACCATTAAAATAAGTTTGGTCATGTATCCATGAAAGTGGTTATTAGTAATCATCAAATTACTATGATTCCACTGGAGTCCTTTAAAAGAAGGATATGGCAGTTTTATTTTTAAGTGTCAGTATTCACAATATGTTAAAAAATCTTCTTTGTGGCTATTTAAACGTAGACGAAACATTTTAGATGGCAACTGAAAAATATATAAGAGCCACATAATTTTATGGGGAAAAGGTATTAGAAAGTATAGGAGCAAAAAATTTGAAGACCCTTGACCTAGAACATTCTTTTTTTTTTAAGAGGCAAACCAAGAGACTCTTTTTTTTTTTTTTAAAGATTTTTATTTATTTGACAGAGAGAGAGTAAGAGAGAGAGAGCACAAGCAGGGGGAGAGGGAGAAGCAGACTCCCGACTGAGGAGGGAGTCTGACATGGGGCTCAATCCCAGGACCCTGGGATCAGGACCTGAGCTGAAGGCAGATGCTTAACCAACTGAGCCACCCAGACGCCCCAACCTAGAACCATTCTTGACCCAGCAAATGACGTGGCAGAGTTGGCCAGACCCCACCAGGACTGGGACTTGCATTTAGTTCATCTCTATCATTAAAAGATAAACTGAAGCATATTAAAATGTTTAATTTAATTGAAAAATTGACTCAAATTGAGCAGCACCAAGCCGGAAGTGGTTAGGAGCCTCCACCAACAGGATTAGGGGAAAGACTGACAAAGACAAGTTTCAGAAGCAAAGAAAGGAAGTTATTTGATTGGCTATGGCTTAAAGCCTAGGTAGCTGTTTGTGATTGGTTGTCTTCAGCTTTCAATTTTGAAACCCTGAGGCGTTTACAGGCTTAAGTTTTGGTTTGTGTAGGCTGTAGGCCACCAGGGCATCAGAGACACCTCAATCTAATAGCCTTCTTATTTAACCAATTGAACACCACTCATGGTGCCCAGCCACGGACCTGCTCCAGGTAGCCCGGGTAAGCATTCTGACAGTGCTTAAAGTGTATATGTGGGTGTGTGTTGGGAGTATGTGTGAGTATGAGTGTGGGTTGGCAAATGTATATTGGTTTGTGTGCCAGTCGGGAGTGGGGAGGCGGTGTGTGTAAGTGTGTGTGGATGTGAGTGTTGGTCTGTGTGCCCGCGTGCGGGGGGGGGAGGGGGCAGGAGGTTGTTTGCACAAGGCCACCTCCCCCGCTCCTCTCTGTGAGGAGCTTCATCTGTCACACGTGTGGATAAGGTCCTCGCTAATGCCTGAGTCTCTAGAGTCTCTGGTTGTCGGGCCTGCACGTGTTAAGGGTGGAATGATATAAAAATACAGCTTTAGGATTTGTTTCATTATTACTTTAACAACTGCCGAGGAGTACTGGGGCTTCCCTTATGATGAAGACAGAAAAATAGAAAAATGCCAAAATGAGGAAAGGGTTATAAAATATGGAGCTGTCTTTAATCCACTTCGGATTAATAGTACCTCTTGAAAATACACGATTATCATGTAAACTGTATCAAATGTCGTCCAGCACTGGAGTCCGTGTTGTCTTCCCCAGCTGAAGTCCTGGTAGGACAACTGCATCTTTAAATTCGCCTCCAGATCAACTGAGTCAAAATCAGCATTCCTTGTATAAGAGGATGAAAGAACCCCCAAAGGGACTTAAAAGCCTAACATGAAATCGTTTAAATTAGCAGGGGGCTGTCACAATTGTGTATTTGATGTCACGGCAAATTTTATTCTTCACATCCAAATCCTGCCACCTGGGTGGAGAGGAGCCGTCCTGTACTGCGGAAGTACTTCTCTTCCTGGAGAAGCCGCCCATACAGCCAGCCGTGTATCATCTCGCATTGCCACTGTAATTGTCCCCACACGCTGCACCGGAGGCCACGCTAAGAAAACCTTGGATACCCACATTCCCAAACAGATCAATTCACATTTTCAACATCAGAAAAGAGTTCTTTGCCTTACAAAGGGATTCCCAGGGGAGTTCACTTAAGTAGAAAGTTCCTCGGCAGCATTTACATGGTTCCTATTTACAAAACATCTATAAACAATAAAATCTCAGGAGCTCCTTTTTGCAAGCTAAATGAGACACCGTGCTACTCAGCGTGCACTGCAGAGTTCTAAGTAGAGGTGGTTTCTTTTAAGAGACTGTGGTGACTGGACAAGATGAAATAGTGAGCTGTTAAGATAATTACAAAGAAGGACAATAGAGCCACCAAGAAGGAAATTGCAGCTGGTGATTTAGCCTGGAGGGATCTCGGCTACAGGTAGGCTGCACCGCAGACAGCAGCTGTTTGGAGGCCTTCTGTAAGAAGGAAGTGAGAGCTGTTATCCAAATCCTGCCTCATTATGTTCCTATCTGCGCCCCCTTCTTCATTCCTGACATCCAGGTGAATGGAGCCACCTTGGGTCTGGTAGAAAGAGCCAACTGTCCAGGCTTTCCCATATATAACCACAGCCTGAGCCAGCTAATAGAAAAGCCAGGAAAAGATGCTTCCAAGAATATGCAGTTTTATTAAAATAAGAGTATCTGTATCCATAACAGCAATGAATAAGAGCTTTCTTATGTTTTTCAGCGAATGCGTCCCTCGAGTCTAAAAGTAACAGGAGAAAATGGAAATATTTACAAGGAAGGTGTTTCTTGTCTAAAAAACATAACTGAGTCCCTGCAGGCGGTGACCTGGTCATTTCAAAGCTTTGTATAGCTGAGGGAAAAGCCTTTAGGAATTGTAGGACTCCATAAAAGGCTGGTTTCTCATTCCTGGGAGATCCCAGGAGGCCATTTGAAAAGATGGTGAGAAGGAGGGAGATGAACAGTGCTGCAGTGTCAGCTTCTAGCTCCTGGGTTGCAAATTCTGGGGCAATTAGAAAAAAAATATTCTCATCTTCCACATAGGCATTATCTCAACATGGGCTGAAGCCTGTCTTTCCGGCTTTGTAGAAGGGCAGCCTCACAGCCTGAGAAGCACACAGGTGCTGAAGGGGCCAGCCTGCGCCCGGGCGCGAGGACCAGCTCGAGGACCAGCATGAGGACCAGCATGAGGACCAGCACGAGGACCAGCCCGCACCCCAGCGCGAGGACCAGCGCGAGGACCAGCATGAGGACCAGTGCAAGGACCAGCAAGAGGAACAGCCTGCACCCCAGCTCAAGGACCAGTGTGAACTACTGCACACCCAGAACAATTTCCCCGTCCGATAAATGGGAGCCATAACCATCCCACTTCCTTGGCAAGTGGGGAGGACTCAATGAAATAAGGCCCTTTTGGTGTTTAGCAGAGGACCGGTGATAATATACTCAGCCAGCGGCCACCGCTGTAAATAGATGGTGTTATTAATAGGAACATGCCCTTGCTAGCCTTCACCTGTTATCTGTTATTCTTTAATAGGTGCTGTGGTTTCAGTTCTGCCTTTCACTTACTTTATTAATTGCTTTTCTGCCGGTTCTAATGGTCCTTTGTACCTGTACCTTTTTAGCAGGAAAGAGAAGGGCTTTGGCTCCGGGCAAGCTCCTCTCTTCTGGAGGCCCCACAGGGCAGGGGCTTTCCTCACCCCGGGCCTCCAGCCCGACACTGACGTTAGTCGTTAACAGCAGGCCCCGGCAAAGAAAGGGTGTTTTGCTCATCTTTGCATGTTCCCATCAGATTTACACACTTCCTTCAGAGAGATGAGACCTTTCCTTTTGTGATCACTTTAAAACTCATTTGGACAAAATAGGCCTACCAATAGAAAGCAAACCAGAAGTATCGTTTTAAAGACAGAACCTGGAAAGCTTCGTAACCATTCTAAGAAGCTCAAATGGTATTCACAGGCCATGGGGAGCTATAGGGGGTGTTGATCAGGGGAGCGGTCACACAGAAAGAGGTGTGGAAGGGCAGGAAAACAGGGGATGTCAGGGGCCACAGTCACAGGGCAGAGGCCGCTGAAGGCCCCAACTGAAGGCAGGACCACGGGGCTGAGAGATGCTGCAGAGGGCGCCCCAAAGGACCTTGTGTCTGTTTGGACGTGACAGAGAGAGAGGACACCACAGCCATTATTTCCAGTCTGAGTGACCAGGAGGCTGCTTTAACCAGGCCGAGGAATAAGACTGAAAGGAGTAGAAGCGAGTGTGGCAAAGTGTGGCTCACACGTGACCTTGGAATGCAGGAGGGAGGGGATGCCCAGCAGGCAGCTCAGAAGCCTGGTCTGAGTCACTTCAAATCCTGTTTGGAAGAAGGAAAAAGCATAAACTAATGAAGAAACTCTACAAACAAAGATAAACTCAGAAGCGGACTTAGGTGAGAAGTCAGGGTTGGAAGTGAGAAGTCGCGCATCATCTGCTCAGAAGGGTTATTGCAGAGAAATGGGAGGCAGAGAAAGAGCCTGCCCAGAGACAACTGGGGCTTCCAGGATGGCGGGGCTGACCTCAGGGTGGAATGCTCGGGGCCCAAGGGAGGGGAAGGAAGGAGACAAGCTCATGACATCCTACAGCCAAGCTGTGAGGAAGGCAGGGTTTGGGTCTTGAATTTTCCAGATAAAGACATTAACCCACCTTGCCCCAAATCACACCGTCAGTAATGAGACTTACCAGAGCAGCCCATGAAAGAGGCAGACTCTCTCCTTGTTTACCAGATGGTAAAATGACCCCAAAACTCCTGTAATGGAATGAAACTTGCTCCTGGTGCAGAGAATTGAGTGGCCCTGGTGAAGAGACTGGAGCCCAGAAATCAGTTCAAGAGACATCAAGCACTTAACATATAACCGGGGGGATATCTCAATTTAGGGAGAAAATAATTATTTTAGTAATAAATGATGCTGGCATAATTAGCTCTTTACCTATAAGAAAAAATAGCTAAACATCTACCTCACGCTATACCCAGAAATAAATTCCAAAGGGATACAATAAATTCCAAAGATATTTTATTTTTTAAAAGATTTTATTTATTTTGAGAAAGAGAAAAAGCATGGGGTGGGGCAGAGGGGGAGAGAGAAGCAGACTCCCTGCTGAACAGGGAGCCCGACATGTGGCTCGATCCCAGGACCCCGAGATCATGACCAGAGCTGAAGGCAGATGCTTAACCGACTGAGCCACCCAGGTGCCCCCCCAAAGATATTTTAACACAAATATTAAAAATAAAATACAAGTAATAAAAATTTTTAATTGACGTGAATATCTGTATAATCTTACAGTATTTGGTGCCCTTTCTAAGCCAGACATGAGACCTAGAAGCCATAAAGACCAGACAAATCTGATTAAATGACAGATTTTTGCATGTTTAGAAAAAGTAAACTAAGATAATAGTAAAAAAAAAAATCTACTGGAAAAAGGCGTTTTCAATTCTTACAGTAAATAAAGATTTAGTATGGTCAATATTTAAAGAACTGCCACAAATTCACAGGAAAAGGACAAGCTCATTAACAAAGTAGTGGAAGGTAATGAATAGACTTCCCACAGAAGAAATTTCAAAGCTCAGTATTCACAGGAGAAGATGCTCGGTTTCACTTACAGGAAAATGTCAAATAAAGTGACATGTGACAATATCCCCTTGTCATGTGATTGGCAAACATTGAAAAATAATAATAGCTAATGTTTTCTAGAATGCAAGAAATCAGGTGCCTGGGTGGCGCAGCTGGTTAAGCGTCTGCCTGCCCCTCCCCCTGCTTGTGCGCGCTCTCTCTCTCTCTCTCTCTGTCAAATAAATAAATAAAATCTTAAAAAAAAAATTACGTATATCTTTTTACAGATCTATCTCATTTTTTCAAAGATCTTATTTACTTACTTTGAGAGAGAGCGCGCGCTCACAAGCGAGGGGGAGGGGCAGAGGGAGAGGGAGAAGCAGGCTTCCCGCTGAGCTGGGAGCCCGATACAACTCGGGGCGGGGCTCGATCCCAGGACCCCGGGGATCCTGACCTGAGCGGAAGGCAGATGCTTAACGACTGAGCCACCCAGGCGCCCCTGGACCCATCCCATTTTTATGAAGCTGTTCTGCAGCAATGAAAGCGCAGGTCGGTGAGAATACACACAGCGATGTTAAATACGGCACCGCTAAGGCCGCGGGGCAGTAAGCAGACCAGAACCAGCCTTTAGGCCTAGAGCCCGAGGCATGGTTGTATAAGTGCATCCATCTCCACCATGAAATAGTACATGACTTTTATTATTTTTTGTACTCTATTAATCCACTTATTAAAAATTACAGAAAATACAAACTAACCTATGGTGACCCTGGGTCTAGGTGGGGGACAAAAGAAGGATTGATTCCTGGGCAGCATAAGGTAGTTTTGGAATAATAGATATGCTCAAGCCTGGATCGTAGTGATGGTTTTATGTGTGGAATCAGAAATATTATATGACTTTTAAAAAGAATGAGGTGGCGCATATACTGATTGACCTGGAGGGATGTCTGTGATGTGTACATACAAGAGGAAAGCAATTTGCAGGCTAATTTATACAGCATGATCCCATTTGTAAAAAATCCACAGGAGGAGTTTCTCTTTACTTGTGCATATGTTTGTGTGAGAATGGAGACTTGTAGAGCTGTCACTTTTGTGATCTTAACATTTATAAAGAAAGTATTTTTTTAAAGGAGAGAATTTTTCGAATATCACCCAGATTCCCAGGCCCCCATTCCATTGGAATGGGTGGGAACGAAGCCTAAGGATTTCCATTTGACAAGAAGCCCAGGGTCAGGGGGGCCTGGGTGGCTCAGTCGTTAAGCGTCTGCCTTCGGCTCAGGTCATGATCCCAGGGTCCTGGGATAGAGCCACGCATCGGGCTCCCTGCTCCGCGGGAAGGCTGCTTCTCCCTCTCCCACTCCCCCTGCTTGTGTTCCCTCTCTCGCTGTGTCTCTCTCTGTCAGATAAATAAATAAAATCTTTAGAAAAAAAAAAAAGAAGAAGAAGCCCAGGGCGCTGCAGGACCAGGCCCCCAGGAGCGCAGAGCTGCTGAAGGAAAGGACAGTTTGGAAGAAACAGGAGGGAGGCAGGAGAGCTGGTGGGCAGGGAGCAGGAGAAGGGGGGGAAAGTAGGGCTTCAGTGGGTGAAAACGGGGCCCCCTTTCCCCTGAGCCAAGAAGGAAGAAGGGGAGTACCCAAGAGGAACATGCGGAAAGATTCAGAGACTTCTCCAAGGGCAGGGAAGGAAACACAGGGAATTCAGTTAAGAGTGAGGAAGGTGGAGAAGGGACAGAGGCCACGGAGGGGCTGGCTGTGCTCAGAGGACAGGTTTCGTGCTCGGGTTGAAGGCAGGTCGTGATTCTCACCCCAACACCAGCAGGACCAGATAAAACACGCTGTGCCTCCTCCCCCTCAAAAAGGCAGAGTCTGGGTGGATAGTCCTCCGTCTGTGCCGGGAGACGGATAGAGATTGTGATTTGTGTTATGCCGGTATCATGAGCACGAAATTGGATCAGATTCCAATTGGGAACCCTGGGAAATGTCGCCCACCATTTATTAAGCACCCAGGCTGTACGAATAACAGTGCTACTCTTTCCACACCCCCTTCGGGTAGATATAATTATACCCATTTCCAGATGAGAAAACTGGGGTTTGGAGAATTGGAGGGAGTGCCCAAGATTCCACGTTTGTTGGGTAGAGACAGCTCCAGGCCCGGCAGGCATGTCTCTCCCTCATTAATGCTTGAGTCCTCTCAACTCCCTCTCCAAAGGCAGGGGGCGGGGCGGGGGGGGGGATGTTGATGCACTTGCCCAGAGCCCCAGGATGAGGGAGAAGGAGACCAGTGGGTGCTGTAGCCTTTTGTCTTCCAGAGCAATGAAGAGACTGGCCTCAGCAGCCCCCAGGCTGAGCCCACGGGACTCTGAATCTCTCTGGCCCCTCCTTCTTCAGCCAGCACACAGCAGCTTTGTTGATGACTCAGCCACCCCACTGGTACACGTCACTGTCCTGCGAATAATGTAGCACAGAGCAGGGGTCAGGGCGGCAAGCCAGGATACCCGCCCACCCCGCCCCTCCCCTCCCCACAAAGCGCTAGGGCCCAGTTGGGAACTTCACAGACAGGAAAAGTGGGTCAACCCTCTCCAGTCTTCCCTCCTCCCCTCATCTTCTGGGACAGCCGGGTCCCTTTTCCCTGTCTGTCCTCTGCCCGTGCTGAGGGCAGGCAGGGTGATCCTGACCCCAGCCTACAGGCACAGACCTGTGTGCCCAGAGGGCAGTGCAGGGGGTGCTGGCTAGTGGGGGCTCACCCAGGAGGACAGAGTGAGGACCCGAATCTCTTATTAAGGGAAGATGTGGGGTGGGAAGAATACCCCAGAAGCACGTTTGTCTCTTATCCAGTGAGTATTCATTAAGTGACTGCTGTATGCCAGGGATTCCCAGGTGCTGGGGACTCCGAATTAATTGAGAAGGTTCATTGCAGAATCCCTGGTGTTGCATTCACCCTTGCCTCTCCACGATGCAAGTATCTGACATACATGGGCTCTCGTTAAGTATCTGTTAAATGAAGGAGTGACAGGCTTGGTTCCGGTCTTTCTGAAGCTTTATGAAGTCTATGGAAGATGCAGACATCAAACAAATAATTACACGACTAATTCACTCCAATTGTGATAAGGATTATGAAGTTCAGGATGAACTTAAAATTGTTTTTAAAAGCTTTAAAAGATTTTCCTTTTGAGAGAAATTTTCAGACTCTTCCCAGTATTGTTATAAGAAAAACAATGTAAAAATTAGCATCTTAGTGAGCTGTAGATAGACAATTTACCATGCTATATATAGCCTTATTTAATAGAAGAATAAATTCCTGTTGGCAGCAAAAAGAGAACGCAGCAAAACAAAACAAAATGGTGTGCATGTGTGTGTGTGTGTGTGTGTGTGTGTGTGTTCGAGTATCTAAGCCTCTATGTCTGCACAAGGTAAGGGGTCAGGGGCCTCTTCAAAAGCAGCCCATGAGGGTTTTGGATCAGGTATTTATCATCTATGATTTTCCCCCCGCCTCCAGTCGTGGAACACTTGACAAATCTCTCGGTTAAGATGCCCTTTCTCCCTTGTCCTCTTTCCCTCGTCCTGCATCCCTCTGTGGTGGTCAGAGGCCACCTCCTACCGGCCCCGCTGACTGCAGGCGTGAGACTGGTCTCTGCTGAGCTAGTTTCTCCAAACAGGGTGGGCTCAGCCGCCCTCCTCTTGCCCCATGAGCCCTCGGTAAAGAGCAGGCTGTCTTCCACAGCCCCACTGCCCCAGCAGCTTCGCTAAGTTCCTGACCACTTAAAAAAAATAAACAGCAGATGGGGTGGGCCTCTGTGGGAGGCAACACACTTTGGAGCAAGAAGATCTAAGTCTCAGATTGGCCATTTTGCAGAATCATAATCTTGATCAAGTGACTTAACCTGCCTGAGGCTCAGTTTCCTCATTGGCGAACTGGGGCTGAGAATATCGTCTACCTGACCTGGGTGTTGAGAGGGAAGAACAAATGAGGGCACACATACAGAACCCCAGCCCTACAGGGAGGGTGGGGGGTGAGGCCTGGGAGACCACAACAACATGCGCGGGAGCCCGCCTGCCTCACGCACTGCCCAGGCCAATGACGGAGCTTTTAGCAGTGTCCAGCCCTGAGTCCCAGAAGAAAGTCAGATACAGGCTGAGACCACCTCTTCTGCAAGGTCCTTCTTTCCTTGGAAAGGTCTGTTTGTGTGGCCCCTGTAAGTGTGTGTCTTAGTCCATTCGCGCTGCTATACCAAAGTCCCACACACTGGGTAGCTTATAAACAACAGAAATTTATTCCTCGTCATTCTGGAGGCTGGGAAATGCAAGATCAAGGCACCAGTGTGGTTGGGTGAGGGCCCTCTACCTGGCTCATGGACAGTAGCTTCTCACTGTCTTCACATGGTGGGAGGGCAAGGGAGCTCTATGGGGTTTCTTTTATAAAACACTAATCCCACCCTCATGATTTAAGCACCTCCCAAAGGCCCCATCTCCAAATACCTTTGCCTTTAGGGGGTTAGGATTCCAACATATGAATTTGAAAGTGACACAAACATTCAGACCACAGCAGTGTGACTGGATTAAAACAAGTAAGACAATGGGAGCAAATAAGCAATGAGAGGTCGGCCCCCAGGGTGCAGAACCCAGACCTGGGACCCTCCTTGAGTGTGGCTGCTTGTAGGGGGTGCTGGGGGCCATGTCAGCATTCTTGTCCAGTTAGAGCTTAGTTACCCCTCAGGGGATCTTTTATAAACCCTTGAATGAAAACAACTGGTTTTCTTCCTACCTGGGATTCTAGAAAACTGAGCCCACAGGACACACCTATTTTTAAATTGCCAAACAAAACCACATGGAGTGTTTTTAACTGAAGAGTAACTCAGACCATCTCTTCCCTCAGATGGTGGAAACGCCTTGCGTAAGGGTCACTCGGTACCGTTCGTGGGGGCCAACAGCATGAGTCATCGACCTCTGAGGTCATTTTGGTTCCAACTCACAGTAAACAGAGGACTGATTCGTAGGTACAGGTAAGAAACGAAGGGGAAAAGAAACAACAAAAGCTGAAAGCACCCAGCGAGCAGCTACATCCTCTAGTTGTTTCTGGAACGTGTCCACGTGGCCCTCGCAGAGCCTCTGGCCGACGGCCAGGCAGAGCGCAATAACGGCCAAAGGCCTTTGCACTGTGTGATGTAATCACTACAGCTCGGCAGTTTGCTAAAGGAACGACCGACCGGCTAGCTGTGAGTAGATAAATGGAGGGTACCCACGTGATGCCCCTCCTGTGAACCCCAGACATCGAGCTCTGGAGCTAAAACTGGCTTTTCCGTCTGCTCATCTCTCCCGCCACGTGATAATCCTCTCTGTGCTTATTCCTTGAACACAACTCAAAACAGAAGTTAGAACAGTACCCAGATCAGCCTCCCTGCATTCAACTCTGTAATTGTTCAAGCTGGTTCTGTAACTGAAGGCTCTGAGCTGCCCAGGAGCTCCCAGGAGGCCAGAAGAGTCTGTCCAGACCTCTCATGAAAGATTAACTGGCTGGAGTCATGGCCCCAGCCCTGCCTGGTTGTCGCGGCTGCCTCCACTCCAGGTGAAGGCACTATCAGGGGCAGGCCCAGAGCCCACAGAAGGACAACAAAAGCCACCAGCCCCAGAGGCAGGAGGCCAGCGTCCTGCCTCCAGCTCTCCCCCTAAGCACCTGGGCCCTCCATTCTCTCATGAGTAAAGCGGTGGGATTGGCCCTGACCCCACAGTACACGAGAGAGGACACAGGAAAAGGCATCTGTGAGGGATCTGGGTTGGGGTCTGGCCTGCTGCGGAGCCCCTAGACCCTTACTGCCCTACAGGAGGAAAACCATGGACCTCAGTTTCCCCTGACTGAGGGAGCACCTCTAGCATTCATCATCAGGGCTGCCCTGTGAGGGTCTTGAAAAGCCCAGTAGAAAGGCATTTTGAGGAGAAATCACAAGCTGCAGAGACTCAATGAATGAGCCACAGCAAACTCCCTATGGGACAACTGAGTAAAAAAATAGAGGTTGGCCTTAGTCTGGGGAGCAGCATAGAAAGTGGTTTTATGTTCGGTGAGAAGTTTTGTTGTTTGCTTATTTTTAACAAGAGGCTTTATGGGAATTCCTACATTTTAACATAAATCTTTGACACTGTGAGTAAGACATTCCAAAATGACACAAAACTCAGAAATGCAAACCTGCATCTCTTACCCAGAAGGCTCACGTAGCGTCAGGTGTTCATAGGCTCCAAATCCATTTTAATTCAGGAAAGCAAATGAAAACACAACACCAAGAAATTTAGAGAGCAATCTCTGGAGGGTTAAGTTAGAGGGTGTTTGTATTAATCTTTATCACTTTTTCCTTTCCCTTGTCGACACTGTTTACACAGTACATTAAATAAACACAGGCCTAGAAACATTGGCTCATCATTTTTGTCCCAAGCAGGTGGAAGCTTCTCACCACTGCTGTGTGGTCCCAAAACACACACATTCCAGTTAAAAACAAATTAAAGCAGGGGCGCCTGGGTGGCTCAGTTGTTAAGCATCTGCCTTCGGCTCAGGTCATGATCCCAGGGTCCTGGAATCGAGCCCCACATCGGGCTCCCTGCTCAGCGGGAAGCCTGCTTCTCCCTCTCCCACTCCCCCTGCTTGTGTTCCTGCTCTCATTATCTCTCTGTCAAATAAATAAACTAATTAATTAAAAAAAAAACAAATTAAGGCAAAAACAGGCCCCTCCACCATATGTCTCCGTTGGTCCAGTCACCCCATTTGACATGGCTGAGTGACAGATGTCAGCGCCTGGACCTGCTGGATGTCAGGTAACTGGAACAGAGCTACCCAAACTGCCAGGATCCTTCTTGCTCTATAAACATACAGAAACCTGAGGAATGAATGCCAGTCTTATTCTAGAGTATCCTTACCCTTTGCTTGCACAGCCTTGATCTGTACTCTGGTTCATTAAAATGCTTGAGTCACCCTGTTTATCAGGGAACTTTGAGCTGCAGAACACTCTTAGAAGCTGTGGGGAGATACAGAAGGCTGCATTCCTGCCCCAAGTAGTAGTCTTCCTTCTAAGGAAAAGAAGGCAAAATGCACATAAAAAGATAATATGTAGTGACATACATAAAGAAGTGCAAACTCACTAGGGTGAATGATATGCCCAGTCCTGGGGGTTATGGGATCAACGAACATCATAGACCAGGTGACTCAGAGAAAATGTTGTAGCCTAGTGAATCCATCACAGATCTTAAAATCATAGACTGGCAGATTCCGGACATTCTGGTCAGTAAAAGTATATTCTCCAGTGTGACTACCAGGCGTAGACACCCTAGTGTGAGACACTGTAAGCAGGCTTCCTTGGAGCAGAGTGTGGGAACGAGAAATAAGTAAGGATGAGCCTCGTGGAGGGTCTTACCACATAGACCCTCAGCGTCCATTCGCACGTCCATCCGCTGCGCAAGCCGTCCGGTTCCCTACGACAGCCGAGCAGTAACACCACCAGAGCAGTGTCTGAAGAGAATTTCAAGACAATGTAAAGGAATGTTACAGAATAATAGAGGCTGGAAGGGAAAACAAATAAAATAACAAGACTTAGGAGAGTTTTATTTAGTGAAAAATAAAATAAATGACACAAAAACTGTAGAATTTTGGCCTCATTACTTTGTGATCTTTAAATCCAGCCTAAAAAGTTAGAAGTAAGCACATAGCATACTGCAATAAAAACAGACGGTGAGGTGGGTATTCATTAATATTAGTTGATTAAAGCCAATATTTTTCCATCAAATTCAATAAAATGTGTACACCCACAACCAGGATACCATAGAGTTCAAATCAAATAACAATCCCCCCCCAAATGGTCAGAGATCCTGCAAGCCGCACAGCCACCTACCAATTCCTCCTTCTGGTTCCCATAACGGGGTAAAGACCAAAGTAAACAAAGACGAGAGCTACTGGTGGATGGAGGAGTCAGCTCCTGTGTTTGGAGCCTGGCTTGGAGCAACCGGAGTGACCATGTGGTCCGCATTTCAGGGCACCGCGTTAAATGCGCTGGACTATCCTCCCCAAGGCTCTCAGGGGCTGGCTTCCTACGGCCTTCCTTTGCTACCTTCTGGGTTGCCCGCTGTTCCCCATGTGCACAAACACCCCCAGGCCAAGCCCACAGCACCAGCTCCCGCCTGAGCTGTGCCTAGGTCTGTCCGCATGGTGAGGTGGTCTCTGGTCGACCTCTGTAAAGGTGCTTCTTCACACACTCAAGAGCCTCTTGGTCAAGGCGCCGGCCGTGGCTGGGCTGTCGTGGTCTGAAACAGGCTGGCCAAGAAGCAACATACCTAAAAATGTCTCTCAGGGGCCACAGGCTTGCAAACTGCAAGAAAGCAAAACAATATTTTAACAGGCTGTCCAGCCAACAGGGATCCTGGGACTTTTCTAGTAGGACTCCACGACTAATCCTGTCAAAACTAACACAGGATAGAACAATATTTGGCCAGGGAAAACTGCTGAAAGCTGCTGGTGTGTGGTCCTCCGTTTATTGGAATAGGATTGAGGGACTGGGTAATAATGATTTCTCAGGTTATAATGCCGGGCTTGGGTTTGGAAAGGAGATGGCATTTCAGAGAACGTGAATCTTACATGGAACGATTCCTGATACAAGAAAAACCCCTTTTCTGCATTCATAATCCAGAAGCTGGGCTGCATATTTGTGGGGGGTTTTCAGGCACTCACTTTGGAAAAGACAAGCTGGGGTTCCCCCAAATAACACGTTATTTTTATTCTTCTAGCCATGGGGTTGGCAACTTCTACATCACCTCCAAGATTCTGAGCCTTCTCCCTAAAGCCTGAGAAGGGAGGCACTTCAAGAGGGGCTGTTCCTTGCCACTGGCCCTGGCAATGGTTCCTGTGGATGGGGAAGGAAGTAAAGTCCTGTCTGAGCTCTCAGGGCTAGAGCCGCTCTCCAAATGTGATTCCCCAGGCAAAGTCAGGCAGACAGAAACTCTGTCTGGCCTCAGCATCGTAAGCCCTCTTTGGCTATAAGCCCTCTGTGCCATGGCTTCTCACGTCTGAAAGTACACACACGTGCATGCACATACATGCTCATACAAGCAAACACACACAACCACGTACACACATACTCGTTCAAGCACATGCACACTTCCCTGGGGAAATGGCAGAGGCAGACATGAGTGCACACAGCTCAGAAGGAAAAGCAGAGGGTTGGGAGGAGTATACAAAGGCGATCTGCTGGGCAGGATCTGGGTCAGGAAACATCAGACTCCCAGCCCCATGGCTGGCCAGCCCAATATTGCTGTATTAGGAACTTACTCTGAGACCTAGTTTCTTTTTCTCTAAAATGAGGATAACACCATCCTCTCAGGATATATATATACATATATTTTTTTTTTTTTGGAGCATTAGTGAAATGATATATGCTAAAGCATTTTGTAAATTGCAGTGCCATGTGGACTCACAGACACCTTGAGGAAAAAGGAAAATGGCACCACTAGATGCACCTATCAAAACATCCTCCCATAGTTTGAACCAAGGGCAAAAAGTTAATTAAAGCTCTACAGTCAAAAACCACGATTGCAACTAAAGCTAGTACTGCCATTGTCAACCCTCGTATGTCACCTGGCGGGGGAGGGAGTGCTGACAGGCCTGGGAATCCTGGCTTGATGGGAAACCACTCTTGCATTGCACAATAACGTAGGGTCATAAGGCTAGCGGCAACATCTGTTCATCACGGATTTTTTTGTGTTAATTTTTAAGTACTGCATTAAAATATTATTCATTTTGATTGCTCAATTCTTTGGTGCTCCCTTAAATACCATGTGGGAGCTGAGTGCTTCCCTTGCCTCCCCAGCCCCAGCTCCTATAAACTGGAAATGAATGTTACTGTTTGGTTTGGGTGGCTCTTCTGCGCAGCTTTCGCCAAGTCATTTTAGCTTTCCTCCCCATTTGTCCAATCTACAAAATAATAAAACTATTGTAAAGGTATAAAAGAAGTCAGAGGGGCGCCTGGGTGTCTCAGTTGGTTAAGCGACTGCCTTCGGCTCAGGTCATGATCCTGGAGTCCCGGGATCGAGTCCCGCATCGGGCTCCCTGCTCGGCAGGGAGTCTGCTTCTCCCTCTGACCCTCCTCCCTCTCATGTTCTCTGTCTCTCATTCTCTCTCTCTCAAATAAATAAATAAAATCTTTAAAAAAAAAAAAAAGAAGTCAGAGAGCTGGTCCTTGATGTCAAGGGCCTTTCAGTCTGGTTGGGAAGCCAAACTGATGCAGTCCAAGGAGAGTTTGAGCAGCTGAATTATACAAGACAGTGTGGTACAAACTGTTGTTACAAATGCCTTCGGAATTCGGAATAGGAGGAAGATGTCTGGGAGCCTCTCCAGTGGGTTCTTCAAGGTGAACCTTAAGTGAAGTAAAAATTTGGTTTAGCACAAAAAAAAGGAGAGGCATTTTCAGCGGAGGTATATTGCACAGGCTGAATGGTGCACATCTACTTCCTTTCCGCTGGCTCATGGGGCAGAGCTCAGTTCTAAGTAACCCTGATACACAAAACCTATCGTAGGCAGCTCTCTCTCTCAAAAGAAGGATTCACATTCTCCCGATTGTCCCTAAAAACTCAGAGCACTTGGCAACATTTTTGGCCTTTTTGGCCATTTCAGCACCAAATCTTAAAATGGTTTTAATGATTGTTTTTTGCCACAATAAAAGAGAAAAAAAGAGTGAAGGTCATCAAAAACAAGAAAAGTCTGAGAAATTGTCACAGCCAAAAGGAGCCTAGGAAACAAGACAAGTAAATGTAATGTGGTGTTCTGGATGGCACACTGGAACGTAATCAGGACATTAGATAAAAACTACGGAAAACTGAGTAGAGTCTAGACTTCAGTTAATAATAATAAGTAGTTTACTATGTAGGGACGCCTGGGTGGCTCAGTCGGATGAGCAGCCAGCTCTTGATTTTGGCTCAGGTCACAATCTCAGGGTTCTGCGCTCAGCAGGGAGTCTGCTTGGGATTCTCTCTCTTCCTCAGCCTCTGCCCCCTTTCCCACTCTCCCGCACACGCATTTCTTCTCTCTCAAATAAATAAATAAATCTTAAAAAAATAATAATAACTAGTAGGTTACTATGTAACATGTTAATAACAGAAAACTGTCTGGGGCACATGGGGGTTCTATACAAAAAGCATACTGTAAAAATATACTATAGAATACAAAAGTACAAAAAAGTACAAAGGTATAAAAGTACACTAAGCATGGTATGCTATAGTTTTCTATAAATCTAAAAACTACTCTAAAATAAAAAGCTGATTAAAACAAAAACAGTCTTAATGGCACAGTAAGATTAGAGCCAAAAAGAGGGGAAAAGATAAAAATGGGTCCTGAAGATATCAGAGGTCAAAGTCACTTGTGTTAAAGGCTGTTTTCTGAACGTCCCCAAAGGGGACCACTTGAGGGAGCACGTGGTGGGTCAGCTGAACTATAATAAAAAAGTTGGAGAAAGAGTCCAAGGGGTTCAATAATCCTTCACCCAATAAAATTTCAAGTCATTAACCACAGTCTGGGTGTTCTGAGCTGAAAATGACTCATATGAAAATCCCCTAGACCTAAGCACAAGACCTCAGAAGGGAAGCAGAGTTCATGAGGATTTTTGATTTCCCTGAGGCTGGCTCTGGCCTCCTGGGCAGCTCTAGAAGTCGGGCTTGCCCTCTGGGCCTCATCCTGGATAGTCCTGTGGTCAGGGCCCCGTTGGCCAGATGTTGCCCAAGAAGTTACAATCCAAGACGTCCTCATCTCTTGGGAGGCTCTTCCATGGTAGTCCGGATGTCAGCTCTCATCCTACCCCCTGCCTCCTTTGCCTAATCCCAAAGCAGAAATGCATAGTGCCAACACACCGCCAAATGGAAGGAAGATGGAGAGTAATCAAAGTAACAAGGTAGCTCAGGGTGCAAGAAAGTTCGGCAGATCCCAATCCCAGCCCCTGGGGTCCCATGTATTTGTTCAAGTTTCTCTGTTCAGAAAACCAGAGCGAGAGCTGAGATAAAAACACAGAAGTTCAGGGCGCCTGGGTGGCTCAGTCGCTAAGCGTCTGCCTTCGGCTCAGGTCATGATCTCAGGGTCCTGGAATCGAGTCCTGCATCGGGCTCCCTGCTCAGCGGGAAGCCTGCTTCTCCCTCTCCCACTCGCCCTGCTTGTGTTCCCTCTCTCGCTATGTCTCTCTCTGTCAAATAAATAAATAAAATCTTAAAACAAAAACACAGAAGTTCTTACTAACAGCAACCCTGTGTGTATATGTGTGCTCACACACACGGGCACACCCTGCCAGGTTCAGCACTGAGTCAACAGTGAGGGGCTGCCAGCCCAGAGCTCTCGCCCAGGGCTGCCTTCTGTACTCCTCCACCTGGTACAAGGGGAGCCTGCTCCCCTCACAGGCAGCCAGCTTCAGATGAGACAACTGCTCATCACATGCACTTGCCTTCTCGTTTTTCCAAAACAACAAAGAAAGTGTAGCGCTCTTTGGCTTCGGTCTGCCTTTATTCTGCCATCTGACTGGCAGATATCCTGTTCCCCACACCAAGCAGTGCTCCCTAGGAAGCAGTCAGAGGTGGAGAAAGGGTGTCTGGCGCCGGCACAGAGCCCCACTGTCACGGCCAACAAGCCCAAGTGATTTCACAAGAGCAAGACAGAGACCAACCACCCAACTCAGCAGAGATCTGGGCCAGCAACCTGTGCACAATTTACTGACCAGGGTGCCAACAGCCAGCTGAAGTGTCCTGAGATGGGCCGTTTGGGGTATCACCTAGTCAAGACCCACAGAGCCACAGCCCAGCGGACCCTGGTCTGGATCTGTGAAGCGCCCACCTCCTTGTCTAGAGGACACAGTCCCGAGGCCTCAGGGTTAGTGACTCCATCTCCGGTTTTCACTCGGCCCACCTCCAGTTCTCTTTCCAACACTAACCAGAGCTTTCCTTTCTGACTCCCTGGAACATCCTTTATCTGGCTCTTGTTCTGCCTTCTGAAGCCACCCGGTAGTAAACTTACTCTGTATGCTGCATGAGGGATCCTCATAGGACTGGAGAAATTCCCTCTAGAGCCTTCTTTCCTCCCACTTGGCTCCACCCTTGGCAACCATTTCTCGTATAGAATTCTTACCATTTCGTTTACCTGCTGTAGACACTTTGATTTATCACCATCCCTTAAAATTAAGAACTCTGTTCTCATAACACAGTTTGAAGTTTAGAAATTGATGCCATGGGGCGCCTGGCTGGCTCAGTCCGTTAAGCATCTGCCTTCGGCTCAGGTCATGATCCCAGAGTCCTGGGATCAAGCCTCGCATCGGGCTCCCTACTTAGTGGGGAGTCTGCTTCTCCCTCTACCCCTCAAACCACTTGTGCTCTCACTCTCTCTCTCTCACAAATAAATAAATAGAATCTTAAAAAAAAAAAGAGAGAGATTGATGCCAAGAAAGCTCATTTTTCCCTTTCCAACATTTCCCTCTTTAGCACTACTGGATAATAATTTCATTAGAAATTTCAAATCAACAGCTTTCTTATTCTATCATCCCTTCTACATTTATTGCCTGGCATTCTTCTATAGAAAGAAAGTAGAGCTTTCCTTTATCAACTGAAGCTATCTGGTCAACATGAGAGGCAAGATGAACAATTATTATGCTTTAATGGCCTTCAGAGAAGTTGATTGTTTTGCTGCAACAAATAGTGACAATGAATCGTCTCTTTCTTCCTCTCTCGATGATCATTATGAATTCATAGATTTTCTCCATTGTAGAGATAAAGAAATAAAGCCCAGAGAAAGTTTCCTTTTCCAGTGTTAGGCAGCTAATAAGTGACAGAGTTAGGACTTCCAGGCCCATCTAATACCAAAACCAAACTCCTAACCATTATACTCCCCTGCTTCCCTATGGTCAATGGTTATTTAAAGTTTCCAAACACTGATTTTGAAAATGTAAATTATTGCAGTTCATTTAGTTAATCCTAGATTCAGACACTTGAGTTAATGTTGCCTGGGTGGATCTCTGCCAATCCTGGAATTTATTTTGCTTTTAATCATCCTTCATGTTTTCATAATAACCCTCATGTTTTCAGGACCATTCTCATGACAGAGAAGGTAGAAGCCAAACAGAAATTGAGAGACTCTGCTTCTTGCTAATGTTACAGTCCTTTCCCAAGTAGTGGCCTACCTCTTTATCGTTCGTCTTTTTTCTATGAACAAAACTGTGTCACAATTACAATCCAGAGAACTACAAGAACTTGTAGATGAAATATGTATTCTCTTCCCCACTCCTGTTGTCCTTGTCCAAATATTGCCCATTGCAATCACAGCAGCTTTGTGGATTTCTTAACCCATAGAGGACCCTCTCTCTTCTCGGTTCTATGTAATTTTTTTGAAGTAGCTATACCCTTCCACACAGTTTTATACTGGGTTCACACAATAACAAGTGATATTTGGCCCTCTTTGTCCTATCTACCTCATCCTATCTCCAGGATAGAATCCAATCCTATTCTGCATCCGTTGATGCTGACCAAAAGATGGACTGTCCCGTTCTAGGTTAAGGAGAGACATGGCTCTGATATCTGGAGTATTTTCCTGCCTCAATAAAAATCACAGATACGAGTCACAGGTAAGTAAATAACTAATCAACACATGTATTTGTTGGATAAATAAAATTTTATTGACTGATATAAATCTATCATTTAGAACATTGGTACTAAATAATAGCTAACAATTTTGTCTTCATTTATCATGTGTTAGAGAGCACACTAACGTCTTTACTCACATTGTCTCATTTTATCTTTACAACAACCATATAAGATGGATATTTTATCATCCTCGTTTTACAGATGAAAGAAATCAAGGCTTAAGTAGTCTAAAAAATTAACCAAGGTTAGTAAGTGGTAGAGCCAACATTCAAAGTCAGGCTCCCCAACTTAGGAGGCCACACTTTTAGCCACTCTCTGTGACAATATCCCTTTGCTACTTGAAATGCATTAGCCAATGAAAAAGGAGCTTCTGACATAAAGCCACTCATGTACAATATTGTCACATGAATTCTGAGAAACAGGCTTTCACTTTCAGTTATCATTGAGTACCTTGGGACACATTAATGTTCCTGCCAAAAATAACAAAAAGCTGCATTAAATAAAATTTAAATCATCTTCCACACATCAGAGAGCCATTGAAGCAAAGAGGACTAGAGGGTCAAAGATTCCAAAGTGGGAAGAACCATGAAGAAGTGAGCTGACTTTGTGCAGCTATGTTAACCCTTGGGGCATTTGCTGGTTCTGAGGACAGGGCGACAGCTAAGAATCTGGGCTTTGCTTGAGCAGAGGCTGCTGCTGGGGACAGAGGATCAACAGAGCTTTGGGAGTTTTTTGTGCACGCTTGAGAGGCCAATTATTCCAATGAGAATGAAAAGGCAGAGAAGTAGACCTGTCACACTGCCAGATTTTCCCTCGAGAAATTTCTCAGAATCTGAAGCTAAGGCAGAGCAGAAAGTTAAAAGTAAGCAGACATCCCAGGAAGGCGGAGTAGATCTCTATTGCATTCTTATTCCTGCCAAGTACAACTAAAAGCCCTGGACAGCATGTATAAAACAAACCTCAGAAACCTCCAGAAGGTGGAAAGAAAGAGGCAGATGGGTTAGGGGCCTCAGGACCCAACAAATGACATGGCGTGAGTTCTCCAGGTCTTTTTATTGGTTTTGGTTTGTTCACCTTGTATAACCCATCACTGGAGCCGAAGAAGCCTGCAACTCAGAAATGACAGTGGGCACAAACCAAATAGTCCCACGGAAGCTTCTCTCTCTAGCCAAAGGGCCAGGAAGGGACAGCCCAGCAAGACAGAGAACTTTTAGACGATAAGCACTCTACTTCAGCCAACCACAGAAAAAACTGTGGTCTCACTCCCACCCTCACTGGTAAAAGTCTAGACTTTTACCCGCACCATGTTATGAGAAGCGGTACCCATCACCCCTTCAGGGGTAGTGTCAGAGAACACAAGTAAGGAGTGGGGACTCTCATACCCACTGGCCAGCACGAGGCCTCCTTCCGCACAGAGTCAGTGGAGACCATGTGGGGAGAGTGGAGGTGCACCCTCACAGGAAGTCCTCGACTTAGAATTTTTCAACTTTACAATGGTGTGAAAGTGATACGTGTGCAGTAGAAACCACACTTCAAATTTTAATTTGGATTTTTTCTGGGCTAGCAATATGCCATAAGATCCTCTCTTGTGATGCTGGGTAGCAGCCCCAGCTCCCAGGCAGCCATGAGATCCTGAGGGTCAACAACCAAGACACTTACCACTCTACTGTACCAGTAGAGCCTTTCTGTTTCTCACTTTCAGCACAGTATTCAATAAATTATAGGAGACATTAAACACTTCAGATTAAATAGGCTTTGTGTTAGATGATTTGCCCAACCATAGTCTACTGCAAGTGTTTTGAGCATGGTTAAGGTAGGCTGGGCTAAGCTAAGTTGTTCAGTAAATTAGGATATTAAATGCATTTTTGCCTTACCATATTTGGGTTTATCAGGAGGTAACCCCATTGTAAGTCAAGATACGGTCTTTGTCCCTGATTTCTGGGATCAAGCCTCTAAATCCTCAGAATTTCCCAGGGATAAGTGTCTTTGTTATTCATTGTGGGCCCCTGGGACCCACAATGCTGAGTTATGCTAATTCAGTAACTAACGGTGGGCCCCTTGTTTCAAGATGGGGGCTACCTACACCAGAAAAACCAACTACGTCATTAGAGGGTTGGCACCTTGAACTACATGATATCAGCCCACCCTCCCAATGTCCAGGGAAGGGAGGGAGCTGGAGACTGAACTCAATCATGTGGCCAATGATTCAATCCACCATGCCTTTGTAATAAAATCCCAATAAAAACTCTGGTACCAAAGATTGGTTGGGCTTCCTGGATGGTGAACATATCGATCGGCCCAGAGGGTGAGACGTCCTGACTCCCTGGGGAAGGGACACAGAAGCTCTGTTTTGGGAACCCTCTCAGATCTTGCCCTTTGGGTCTCTTCCTTTGGCTGCTCCTGATTTGCAACTTTTATAATGAAACTTTCATAGTAAGCATAGTACTTTCCAGAGTTCTATGAGTTATTCTAGTGAATTACCAAACCTGAGGTGATAGTGGGAACCCCCAAATTCGTAGCCAGTTGGTCAGAAATTCAGGTGACCTGAGATACCTGAGAAGTAGCTGGCATCTAAAGTGAGGGCAGTCTGGTGGGGGGCTGTGCCCTAAACCTGTGAAGTCTACTCTGGTTAATTAGCATCAGAACTGCATTGCAGTATTGTGTATGATCATACCAACTGCTGCAAAAAAAGAATTTGACAAAATTCAACATGCCTTCAAGGTAAATATTCTCAGAAAAATAAGAAGAGAGAACTTCCTCAACTTGATAAAGAGCATTTACAAAAAAAATCTACAGTTCACACTATATTTAATGGTGAAAGAATGAATGTTTTTCCCCAAGACTGGGAGTAAGGCAAAGATATACACTCCCACCGCTCATATTCAGTATACTGCTAGAAGTTCCAGCCAGTGCACAGTCAAGCAAAGGAAATACTTGACGTCAAAAACACGATCCATGAAAGGAGCAACTGGTAAAATGGACTTCATCAAAATTTAGGACACTGTCAAGAAGATGAAAAGACAAGCTATATAGAATGGGAGAAAATATTTTCAAACCATCTACCTGACCAAGGTATAGTATCTGGAATATATACAGATATATTCCAGAATATACATTTAAGAGTTTATATATATTTTATATATTTAAGAAAAATTATATATATAAATATATATACTCTTTATATATATTATATATATTTAAAATAATTATATATTATATATATTTAAGAAGAATTATATATATACTCTTAAAACTCCACAGCAGAAAATAAACAATCCAGTCAGAAAACGGGCAAAACATAATAATGAGTAGCTAGGTTGAAACCATGTGACTGGTTTTGCCCAAATGGCTCTGAGCAGAAGTGATACATCACTTTCAGGTAGAGCATTTAAGAAATGGTGTGAGTTTTTCATGTTTTCTCTTTTCCCCCTCCTGGAAGCCAAGTGCTGAGATGGTAGCATCACCGGGTGGCCTGGGTCCCTGACTCACTGTGTAGAGAAGAGATTCTCTGGTGAGCTGCTCAAGTTACATTGGACATTACATGAGCAAGAAACAAACTTTGGTGTGTTAAGTGACTGTAATTTGTGGAATTATTTGTTACTGTGAGAAACCTGTTCTATCTAACAAATGCAGTGGATGAATTATAATGTAATAACTTAATACACATTTCTATACCATCGGGCAATTACATGGCTTCCAAATTTTCAGTTATTTATATATTGACTATTTCTGTTTATGTATATACTCAGTGCAGGATTTTCTTTAGAGTAGTGTAGGGATGAAGATTATTTCCAGGAAATTCCTGGAAGCAGTACGACTGGGTAAAAGGAAATAAAAGTTTCTATTATTCTATACATTAGTGCCTTTCTTAGTATCTGATATACAGAATTTGACCATCAAAACTTTGTTGAATGAATACTTTCTAATACTTGACACCACCAATCTTGCCAACTTTTACTGTTACCATGTTTTTGGTAAAGTTAATGAGTATAAAGTCATTCTTTCCTGATATTTCAGTTTGCACGACTTCAGGGAGAAGTCAGTTTGAGCATCTCTTCATATATTTGTTTGCTTTGTAATTCTTTTTTTTATGAATTTCTAGAACAGACATGTTTGTAATTGAGAAACAAAGCAGTAGCTTTGTTTGATAAAGTTATTTCTCTTTGTTGGCTTCCCCAAAATAGCAATCAATCAAACTGAAAGGTGAAAAGTATACTTTCACTTTCTCTAACGCGTGACTCCTTATATGGAACAAAGCCAACTCGTTCAGCTGAGGTTAGCTTTAACTAACCCTTTCAGCTGAGAGCCTCAAATGTTCTTTCATTATGTTCATCCAAATGTTTAATTAACTACAGCGATGACTAATTAATAGACACCATTTCTGCCATCTGGAACTAGCTCCCTCTATCTCTTGGCCTTATCGTTTTTCCAGTTCAGCTAAGATCTTAATGAATGTATTTGTCTTCCTTTTCATCTTATTTTTCTTCCTCTTTACTTTTTAATGTTTAGCACTTAAGAGAACTCAAGGTAGGAAAATTGTTGTCTAGGAGGAGCCTAGGAGAATTCACTTGGATTTTCTGCATCAGTGCTACAAAGTTTTGTTATAGTCATTTATTTGCCTCTATTGTCTATAAAGCCATACTAAGTTGTTCATTAACAAGTCTGAAAAACAAAACAAAACAAAACAAGACAACAAAACCTGAATAACAACAGGGCTTTTCTTGCTCTGGCCGCTGTCTACTTGTCCAGTCCTCTTCTGAACACAACACCATACATTTTTATCATACCAAACTGCTCACACTTCCTGGCATGGCCCCTGATCTTGCATCCCTTCGTCACTGGTTATGCTGTTACTTTGGCCTAGAGTGCCCTTTCCCACCTGGGAATTCCTCTTATTCATTAGGATTCACACTAATGTCAACATGTCTGTGAAGCCTCCGCTGCCACCCTGGCCAAGAGCTGCTCACCACTCTCTCCCCACGTTTCTGCAGGACACATCACCACTGTCACACCTTCCTCATCGTACGGCTCTCTCCTCCAGATTCTGAGTCAAGGACACATATTCTCTATCCGGAGAGCAAAAACGTTAAGTGGTTTTTGTTTGACAAATGGCACTAGGTCAAAGCATTTACCAAAGCTTTTCTTTCTTTTTTCTTTCTTTCTTTCTTTCTTTCTTTCTTTCTTTCTTTCTTTCTTTCAGATTTATTTTATTTGAGAGACAGCAGCGGGGAGGGGCAGAGGGAGAGGGGAGAGAGAGAGAGAGAATCTTAAGCAAACCCCACGCTAAGTGTGGAGCCCAACACAAGGCTCAATCCCACAGTCCTGAGATCATAACCTGAGTGGAAACCAAGAGTCAGACGCTTAACCAACTGCGCCACCCAGGCACCCTGCTTTTCACTTTGAACTTCTGATTAGGCCAGACAGATATCACCCCAATTGGTCATCAGAACAAAACTATCTTGACTTTTCTTTGAGCAAAAGCATGCAGAAGAACATCATAATGATGAGGGGCAAGTTATAAATGCTTCAGTTCAGAACTTAGCACCAATATTCTACACCCTTTCAGGGTCTCCATTCCAACCACTGCCCTCACTACAACCTTAGGTTCTGAAATGCCATTAAAATACACCCAGGAAATAGGTCTGTGCAAGTCCGAGCACACATTTGGGAAGTGTTTACATATATACACATACATATATGGTTAACTAATATTGACAAGGGAACCAAGAGTACTCAATGGACAAAAGACAGTCTCTTCAGTAAATGGTGCTGGGATAATTGAATATTACATATAAAAGAATCTTACACCACTCCCAGAAATTAACTTAAAATAGATTACAGATTTAAATGTGAGATTGGAAGTCATAAAACTCCTAGAAGAAAACATAGGGAAAGGCTCTTTGACATGGGTCTTAACAATGCTTTTTCAGAGATAACACCTAAAGCACAAGCAACAAAAGCAAAAATAAGTGAGAGTATATCAAACTAAAAAGCTACACAACAAAAGAAACCATCAACAAAGTGAAAAGGCAAGCTTAAAAAAATGGAGAAAAACATATTTGCAAACCATGTATCTGATAAGGGGTTAATATCCAAAATTACGAAGAACTCAATAGCAAAAAAACAAACAATCCAATTTAAAAATGGGTAAATGACCTAAATGGACATTTTCCAAAGAAAATATACAAATGGCCAACAGGTACATGAAGAGAAGTTCAACATCACTCATCATCAGAGAAATGCAAATCAAAAACCACAGTGAGATATCACCTCACACCTGTTAGGATGTCTGTCATCAAAAACACAAAAGATCACAAATGCTAGCAAGGATGTGGAGAAAAAGGAACTCTTGTGCACTGCTGATGGGATTGTAAATTGTGCATCCACTGTGGAAACCAGTATGGAGGAGCTTCAAAATGTTAAAAACAGAATTATCTATGATCCAGCAATTCCACTTCTGGGTCTGTATTTCATGGGAAATGAAAACACCATGTCAAAGAGATACCTGCACCCCCATGTCCTTAGCAGCATTATTTGCAATAGCCAAGACACAGAAACAACCTAAATGTCCATCAACACAGATGAATGGATAAAGAAGCTGTGATAATATATACACAATGGAATATTATTTAGCCATTAAAAAAAGGAAATCCTGCCATCTGCAATGCCATTGATGGACTCTGAGAGCATTGTTTTAAGTGAAATAAGTCACACAGAGACATACCATACAAATACAAATACTATATGAAAAGATCCACTTATGTTCGGAATCTAAAACAAACAAAAAAAGACAACCAAACCCAGAGGAAAAAAGAGATGAGTTTGTGGTTACTAGAGTCAGGAGTTGGGGGTGGGGGGTGGATGGAGGAAGGTGGTCCAAGCCACAAATTTCCAGTTAGAAGAGATATAAGTACTAAGGATGTAACGTAGAGCACGATGACTGTAGTTAAAACTTCACGGTATGCTTGGAAGTTGCTAGGAGAATAAATCCCAAGAGTTCTCATCACAAGGGAAAAAATATTTTTTTCCTTTTTTTGTGTGTATCTCTATATGAGATGATGGATATTAACTAAACTTGCTTTGGTAATCAATTTTTTTTTAAGATTTTATTTATTTATTTGACAGAGAGAAAGAGAGCACAAGCAGGGGGAGCGGCAGGCAGAGGGAGAGGGAGAAGCAGACTCCCCGCCAAGCAGGGAGCCGAATGTGGGACTCGATCCCAGGACCCTGGGTTCATGACCCAAGCTGAGGGCAGTTGCTTAACCGACTGAGTCACCCAGGCACCCCTGTGGTAATCCTTTAATCAGTATATGTAAGTCAAATCTTTATGTTGTACACCTTAAACTTAAGCAGTGCCAGATGTCAATTGTATGTCAATAAAATGGGGGAAAATAGAGCTTATTTCAGGACTGGACTATTTCCTACCATACATGACAATCCTCAGAAAACCGATTGCTGGGACACCTGGGTGGCTCATTCAGTTAAGCATCTGCCTTTGGCTCAGGTCATGATCTCGTAATTGGTTATTTCAGTTAAACTCACATGTATTATAAGAGTTTAAAAATCTAAAGTGTTCTCATAGATTAATTTGATTGATGCTGTTGTTCCAGCACTTTTACAGCCTGAAGCATATGGTGTGACCTATGTCCAAGGGTGGGGTTCACACTCTGAGGGTCCCTATCTACCTGTTTGAACAGGACAGGTACCAAATGCCACTCCATTGAGCTCATTTAACTGCTCAGCCTCCCCGTGGGACAGGGTAAATGATTGAAGAGGGGCTGGAAGTAAGGAAGCAGAAAGAGGGGTGAAATTTAACCCCATTTCAGGGGGCAAAGCTATACCTAGAAACAAATGTAAAGATCAGATTAATATGGGCAAATTACCATTAGCTCAAGCAGAAGACCAGTGATTTAACATCCTTACCTAGCGTCATCGAAAATCTCCTTCACACCATTGGAAAGCTTCAGAGGCTGATAACGACCCTGCCGGGCACAAAGGTAGCTCCCAGCCTAGGGGAGGAGCCTGGGTTTTGTGGCGTGCTATCTCATCCTTGGATCTGGTTTTAACAGCTTCGGTCATTAGGAGTGAAACTTCCCAGGAACCTTTTGCCCGAAATGGGGTGTGTTAAGTTCCAGACAGTTCAGATCAATATTAGGACCATTAACTCAATGTTTTTGTTTAAAGATGAGCAGGAATGAGTGAGTATTGTCCTTTATCCAGAAAGTTCCCAGAACACAGGGTGTGAAGGAGCCTTCAGAGCTGTGCTAGTCTTCGGCATATATAAGTCCGCTGCTGGATGGCTCTTCCGTGGTAGACTTCGGGTCCTGAGATGTCTGTGGCCTGGAATGCCCATGACTGTCATGTTCGTGGGACAGCACATTTAAAGAAATATGAAACCGAAAATGGAAACTTTACAAAGGTAACAAAAAATTTAAGAGCTCACTGGCAGCAGTATGTTCAATTAGCAAAAGGAGTTTTTAAGTGACGTTGTCCAGGAGAGTAACGAAGTAACAGAACAGCACGGGCCAAATGCAGAAAAATCGAAGGATTGGATGGACTTGAATATTCAGCGACCTAACTGCGTCACTGTTCAAATCTCAGATGTTTAAATACCAAAGAAAAAATCCATGAGGGAAAAAACCAAAACAAAACAGATTTTCTCTCTTCTAAATAAATCAATCATCTATCAAGTTGTAATAGGGTGGCAGGTTGCGGGTGATTTTCTTTAATTTTCCAAACTCCCTGATATATTCTTGTATTGTTTTGCTAATAACAATAATAAGCAGATAAGTTAACCTAGCAACAGGTTAACATAAGCACTTAATAAAGGCTTTTAAACAATGACATATGCAAATAAAAAGAAAAAAATATTCATCCTCCAGGAAGCTGTTTATAGGAAAACACTTCCACAGCGAACAAGTGAGGTCTCCTCACCCCAGCTCCACCGTCCACAGAACTATTCTGTTGCAGACCCCAGGTTGCTCACAACTCAGGTTGCCCTGGAGAGGAGGTTCCTCCGTCCCCCTCATGCCTGACTGTGCCACATTCTTCCCTCATGCTGTGTTTCGGGCACCATCTGGACCAGCTGTGGCCCGCTCCTGCCATAAATATCCCATCCCACTCTGGAATCCTCAGGGACCTTCAGACATGGCCCATCCCACCTCCCTGGACTTCTTTCATCCAGAGATTCTCCTTTCCCTTCCTGTTCAGGCCGGGCAGGAGAAGGACTCGCCAGGACAAGGGCGACTATGGGGGTTCCACTGGTAATTCGTAGGTAAATTCTTCCTCCATCTAGTGTGATGTCTAACACCCCTAGAAGGAGCCCGTTCCAAGCTGGCAAGCTTTCATCCAGGCAACAACTTCATGAATCCTGAACACACTCTTCTGAGGCACAGAGATAAAGAGTACTGTTGGCTTTGATTTACAGAGAGTTTAGAGAGTGGGGTGAAGTTTTTGGACAAGAGTTCCTTAGCAAAACAGGAAAAACAAAAGATGATTTCTTTGCTTTCCGTGTACTGCTCAGAGAGGATAGACCCCTTCTCTGTCTTGTTTTATTTTTATTTTATTATTGAATTATAGTTGGCATACAGCGTTATATGAGTTTCAGGTGTACAACACAGTGATTCAAGAATCCTGTTCCTTACCCAGTGCTCACCAAGGTAAGTGTACTCACCACCCATCACCATAGAATGTTATTAGGATGTTATTAATGATATTCCCAATGTGGTACTTACTGTTTTATTACCGCAAGTTTGTACTTCTTAATTGCCTTTACTATTTTGCCCGCCCCCCCCCTTCTCTCTGGCACCCACCAGTTTGCTCTCCATATTTATGAGTCTGTCTGTCTGTTTGTTCATTTCTTCTGTTTTTCAGATTCCACCTATAAGTGAAATCATACAGGATTTTCTTTCTCTGTCTGAGAGAATGGGGCCGCACAATGAGGTGAAGGCAAGCAAGGGCCCCGCAGTGCGCCCTCCCGCGTCAGGGTGCAACCCCTGAGGGTCAGAAGGCAGAGGGGAAAGGATAAAGCCGCCGCCCTCTCGTTCGAGGTAGACAAGGACAAGACTAGGGCTGCCGGGAGGGAATGCCTGTCCCCAGGAAAAGGAACCTCCAAAATTTCAGATTTTCCAAACTTATCATTGTAAAATGACACCTCAGCCTGGACCCCAGACTCATACTTCTGAGAGGCCTAGTGTCTCTCCCCACAAGCCTGCAGCGCCGCTGCCCCCATCACAAAGGCCACTGCTGCTTGGAACCCGCTGGGCATCTCATCTGCCCTTCTGTGTCCCCTGCTTCGTAAACTGCTGCTCCTTTGTGGTGGATGCTGTCGGGCACTCTGCCCTCCAAGTCGCCCTCATCACTGCTCTCTGTGGCTCTTCTTGGGCCCCACCCGACCCCCGCCCTTCCCAAAGACTTTGGTGCCTGACTCGCAGTCATCCGCTCCCTCTAACCTGTCCCCAGCCTCCCCATTCCTCCCGTTACCCTAAGTGACTTTGTTGTGTGTGACTGGCCCGCCCAGATTCTTGAACTTCTCACACTCAAAATGCCTCCCCACAGCTGCCCATACAACACAGCCTCATGGCCCCCGGGAGCAGCTCCGCACCCCAAGTTCAGATGCCCCTGAGTATGCCCCATGACCTCCTGCCTTTGACCGGTCTGCTTCTGCCCTCCCCCAATCTCCTGTCTTCCTCTCCCTTTCTAACCAGCGTGAATTCCAAAGCTTGTCTCTTCAGCCGTCCCACGCAAACATCTCCACCCTTGTGCCACCTTGTCCTTCAGTTTGGAAAATACTGGGCTTCTCAGGGCTTGGCCTGAGGCTTCTGGAGAACTCACACAGCCTCTGCGAGCCTTGCGTCCCCCCAGGTGAGGGCTAACCCAACATTTGTTCCTAGGCCTTGCCTGCCTTGAACACAGACGTGAGGCCTCCATCTGAGGAAAGGTTGAAAGGATGGCCCGGATGCCCACCCTGACATCACAGAGCCTCTGAACCAAATGCCGACCCTGCCTCCATTGGACTTTCGGTCACATGCCCCACTTTCTTAAGTCAAATATATCCAAATGTAAACTGATGCAGAGCTTCTGAAAATTCATTATCGACCACCTCCGTTGAGCCCTCATTCAACAATACCTGTTTATTATGCTCCAAAACAACCCGTAACTGTCTCCCCTCTGCACTGAGCCACTTTTGTGTTCCTTTGGCCAGCACGGTGCCTGGTTTACACAGACAACCATTAATAAATGCCTGGCTTCAAACTGACTTGAAAATAAAACCTAAGGTTTCTTTGAGCTTTGAAATTACTCAGTCCAATGTGCAGACACAATGCATTTGTATTTACAGTGAAATTTAGAATTATGGTGCAGGACCCAGAGGCTTTGCTTATTTAGTTACAGACACTGAAATGATGCTAAAAGTCAATCATCAAAAGGGAAGGGAAACAGCGAGCAAGAGAGAGGCAATCAGCCAAGAAAATGTAAACCGCAAGAGGAAAAAGGGCTCTCAGAGTTCTGGGCGTGGACAGCATTATGAAAAAGCACAAAGAGTCAAGACAGAGAGATGAAGCAGGCTGGGTAAATTATCTTTTTATTGTTTCAGGGAACACTTCATGCCTGAGCTTTCCAGTAAAATGCATAAACAAGACTAAGGGCCGTCTAGCATTTTAACAGCTTGGGCTTACTTTCCAGGAAGCAGTGTCATTGGTTTGGGGCACTGATTTCATGACTGTGACTTCCTTTGAGCTTCTGTGCCGACACCAGCCTGCTGTAAGAGATACTCAAACAGGCTCATTCTTCTATTTACAAGTGGAGAAACTGAGGCATGGAGGTTCAGAATCCTAGGAAATCTCTTATGGCCCATCCCAAGTATCTGTGGTTAAGACTCTTGGCTCACCCAGGGCAGGCAAAGGCAGAAAAACGAAGATTAGCCTGAAGACCAGCAAATGTGTATGTAATGAAGGCCATCACCCAGCTCCTTCCTCCCTCCCTCCCAAGACCAGGAAGAATTAACCTCTGCAGTGAGTCTGGCTCACTGGTCTTGGGGCGGCATTTAGTCGGGGGTGAGAGTGGATCCGGACAGGACTTGGGCAGCCACAACAGGATAAGGACTAGGAGAGGGAACAAAAGAGAGAGGAATGGGGGCATCAACATGGCCTGCTGTGCAGCTGGCCGGGGAAGGACCGGCCTGAGGTGCTAGGAGAGAAGGCGCTTTCTGCAGCCTCAGCTGTGGGAGAAGCACCTGCAGCCCTCCATGCCTTTCTGCCCCCCACTTCTTTCTCATCCCCTAAGTCCCAGTGGCAATGCCTCAAGACCTCGAAGAAGGGTAATTACCTTTATTTCAGTTTATGTTAATATGAAATGTTGGCGGGAGCTGGGGCAGGTGCGTCCCCTCGCTCACAAGCAGGCACCAGCCTCGCAGGGGCAGCCTCCATGAGGTGGAAGCCGAGGAGACGTGACAAAGCTACCTGCCTCGCCGTTAAAAGGACTATCCCGTGGGCTGCCTGGTGGCTCAGTCAATTAAGCAGCAGACTCTTGGATTTTGGCTCAGGTCATGGTCTCAGGGTTGTCAGAAGGAGCCAGCCTCAGGCTCCCCCCTCAGTGCAGAGTCTGCTTGAGAGTCCTCCCTCTCCTTCTGCCCCTCCTCCCCCCTGCTCAAGCGCTCTCTCGCTCTCTCTCTCAAATAAATAAATAAATAAAATCTTAAAATAAAACAAAAACAGAAACAAAGGACTGTTCCATTTTCCTGTGTCAAAACACACTGGTCTGCTTCTGGAAAGAACCCAAGTTCTGAAGACCAGGGGACAACTTGTCAAAGATGAGGTGTGTTCAATCATCGTCTCCTGACGTGGGCGCCAACAGCACCAAGCAAACCACAGGCGGGAGGGCCAGTCACGGGGACGGGGCGCTCAGCCCCCCGCCGCCAGGGCTACCTTGTCTGGGCTCCCTGTCTCTTCACCCCAGGCACTGAGCTCGGCCGAAGCACAGGCATTAACAAAGATTTGTGGAGAACCAGGCGGCAAACTGGAGGGGGGAGGAGGTGTGGTATAAAACCATGAATTGTTTTTCTTCTCCAGAAAGTCATCACTTCATCTCTTTAATTCTCCCCAGTAGCCTGAATCAAGTTGTAGTCTTAATCGCACTGTGCTCACTCTAACTCAGCAACAGAAAACCGTGTTTGGTGGGAGCGGCCTGCGGTCCTACACCCTTATCAGAGAGTGGCCCAGGTCCAAAGTCAGGGGATCCCCGAGGATCTGGATGTGAGCAGACGTGCCACAAACATAGTTCAAAGTGTTCTTTGCTTTGTGGACAAGAGGGGTAGGGGTGAACGGGGTTGCCCAACCTCATGTGCCAAGGTCGCACAGTGCTGATCGAGAGAAAGGCTGCAAAGCAGTTTCCTAATGGTATTCTCTCGGCAAGAAACAGAGCTGAATTTCTCAATCTACTTGAAGTCCTCAGAGCAGGTGAGGTCTGAGCCATGGCTGGCTGGTTCCATGCCTCATGGGAGAAGGTGTTTACTCCATTTCAAAGCCAGAGTCACAAAATCCTTTCTGTGGGATAAAGTTGGAAGTTTTCCTTTGTGGTACATGAGACAATGAGTCCATGAGGCCCTAATGTCCAAGGTCATCAGCCCAACACATTACACTGAGTTCCAGTTGAATGCTTTTTTCTGGATTTGACACAATTTCAAACGGAGCTCTAGAATTGGTGAAGAGTGAAGATAGGGTCCTTGATAGCCCCGAAGATGACAGAGAACTCTATTCTCTGGAATATTCCATTTCCATGCCATTTAGCTACCCTGAAGTTAAGCAGAAAATAATCATGTTAGGCTTAGGTCAAACCAGAAGCCTTCATTTGCTGGAAGGTGGCTGTGTGCCAGGAAGAGGATGTGCAGCCTGGGATACAGGACCTCACAATGTGAGTTTGGGCTCCACCCTGACTCTTTTGCTTGGATGTGACTTTGAGCAAGTTACTAAACACTTTAAATCTAAGTTTCTTCATTTGAAAAGAGGTAATAATGGTATATACATATAGGGTTGTGGGGATAGTTACCTGAAATAACGATGTGCCTGTAATTCAGATAAGACTGGGTTTCTTCTCATGTTTCTTCTCCTTGTTACGGTCTCAACAGGTTGTCACAGAAAAGAAACCACCGACACCTCTGTGCATGTCAAGATAGCAGCAGGCTTCCTCCCAGTCCTCTTTACATGTCTTCCTCCCCGACAACTGCTCATGTCTTCCCACAGCCCTCTTCTCCAACCTCTCTCTTCCCACTGATGAAAAATAGACTGAAGAGGTCAAGAGTTGATGTGGGTTAACTGGTTTAGAAGACTGCACTGGTCAAGCCAGAGGAGATGCTTTGTTGGGATGGACTGAGGTGGGGGAAGGTGGACATCAAAGGAAGAGGACAGATTTTGGAAGATGCAAATGATATAAAACTTGGGCTGGTGACTGTGAATGGGGTCAAGTGTACAGTTGCTCATTATTCATTGATTCTGCATTGGCGAATTTGCCTACTTGTTAAAATGTATTGGCAACCCCAAAATCAACACTCACTGTGGTAATGCACAGATAGCATGGCGTGGTAAAAAATTTGAATCTGCAGATGCCCACGTTCCCAGCTAAGGGTGAACAAAGAGATGCACTTCCTTCCTGTTCCAGCTCTCACAATATAAACAAGTGTCCTTTTCATGATCTATTCAGTTCCACATTTTTTGCATCTGTGTGCTTTTTGTTGGTGATTTCACTATTTAAAATGGCCCCCAGGGGTAGTGCTAAAGTGCTGTCTAGTGTTCTTAAGTGCAAGAAGAATGTGATATGCTTCACAGGGAAAATCTGTTACAGTGCTGTTCAACCCTAATGAACCACAGTGTATATAGGTTTTTTAAAGATTTATTTATTTCAGAGAGAGAGAGCAGGGGGAGGGAACAAGGGGGAGAGAGTCTTAAGCAGACTCTGCACTGAGCATGGAGCCCGATGCAGGACTCGATCTCACAACCCTGAGATCACGACCTGAGCCTAAACCAAGAGTTGGATGCTCAACTGACTGCACCACCCAGGCGCCCCTGAATCCACAGTATATATTAAATAAGGCATCTTTAAACAGAAATAAACACAAAGCAAGTTTATGCATTGATCATTTGACAAAATTGTTATGACTAGAGAACCTAACTCTGTATTTTCCCTAAGAGTAATGGTTCAGTACTCACTAATTCAGTGTTCACGGAAACTTTATAGAACATAACTACTGCAGTTAATAAGAATCAGCTGTACCTCCGCCCATTCTGGCTTTAACAACCGGGTGGCTGGTGGTGCCCTGTGCTGGACCACATGGGGGGAGGACATGATAAAGTGCTGGAATGTTTCTCTTGTCCTGGGACCCCAGCATTATCTGGCTGGACAAGTCCTGCTCTATTGTAATATCGTTACTCCCTATGCCTTCCTTCTTTGAGCGCCCCAATTTAATCCTTCAAAACCAAAAAGATGTAAACCATAGGGAGATGCCATCAACAAAACAGAGATGTGCAACTAGAAGTTCAGAATGAGCCCAAAGCTCACCAGCAACAAATGGACCAACAGATGACAGAGAAAGGGAGGGGGTGTGGAGCCATGTGCGGGACTGCTGAGGGAAACGGGGAGGAAGAAACACCCCTCAGCTTGGCCAGGGTCTTGTGGAAATTAACCAGACCAGCCTGGAAGATAGGATAAGAAAAAGGATTCTGGAAGAAGTTTCCAGAATATTTGGAGTATTAAGGAGAAAAAGAAAAGGAGGGAAGAAGTAAGAGGAAGAAAACTAAGGAATAAGAAAGAATTTACAAAGAGGATCCCAAACGGCCTACTAAGCTGAGTGGGATAGCTTTGTCATGTACCTAAAACTTGCCTGACCCATATGAAGCTCATCACCTTGACAGTCCTCACACTGTGATAAAACGGAGCAAGAGCTGGAAGACTAGGGTCCATGGGCCACAGCCCACCTGCCTTCTGTTTCTGTGTGGCCCATCAGCTAAGAATGGTTTTTACATGTTTAATGGTTGAAAAAAAAATCAAAGGAAATATATTTTGAAACATGTGAAAATCATACAAAATATAAATTTCAATGTCCTTAAGTGACGTTTTATTGGAACATAGCCACACTCATTCATTTACCTATTGTCTATGGCTGCTTTTGATCTACAACAGCAGAGCTGAGTAGTTAAGACAGAAACCACATGGCCTGCAAAGCCTAAAAATATTTACTATCTGGCCCCTTACAGAAAAAGTTTACTTACCCTAAATACAGCTTGCCTGTTAAGCAGTGTACTCAGGGACTCGGGGTATGTTTTGGATACCTCAATACAGTAGAAGAGGAAACAGGCCAGGAGGGCTGAATGGCAGAACCTGGGTGCCACATGCATAGTTTTTTTTTTTTTCTTTAAGATTTTATTTATTTATTTGACAGAGAGACACACAGCAAGAGTGGGAACACAAGCAGGGGGAGTGGGAGAGGGAGAAGCAGGCTTCCCGTGGAGCAGGCAGCCCGATGCGGGGCTCGATCCAAGGACCCTGGGATCATGACCTGAGCCAAAGGCAGATGCTTAACGACTGAGCCACCCAGGCACCCCACCACACGCATAGTTTAAAGAGGTGAGTGCCCTAGAATTCTTTGCGTAATGGCCACTAATTCAACACTGACCATAAAGAGTTGGTGTCTTTGGGTTCTTTATGGCCAAATGTTTAAAAGAAAAACAAACAAAAACCAGCACAGTCTCACAATAAAATAGAGTTTCAGACATCTGTGCAACATGGTAGACTGGACAACTATCTCTAAAAGCCCTCCGCTGGTTTCTCTTTTAAAGAAAACTGTGAGTCATTCTTTAATCATCCCAGCTGGGGAAGTCGAGACTCCCGGCCTTTTGACTCCTGATGTCAAAGAATGAAGCTGTGCTTCTCCCCGGCCTTCCCTGAGAGCACAGACTGGTCCTGCCTGGTTACAGGCTGCTCACTCGGTCAGCCTCCTCAAATCAGAGGCCCAAGCCTTGGCCCTGGGGCCCAGACTGACTCACCTCCCGCCTGGACTCGGCACCTTCCCATAACACACTTTTCACTCTGATTTGACCTTCCTTGTCCCTGCTGTTGAGATTAATGTCTCCTCATAATCCCTGCTAGCTCTCAGGGAAACAAAAAGCCCAACAGTGTCCCCTATGAGCTCCTTCTCTGCCCTGCTCTCAGTCTCCACTTACTGAGGAGGTGGCAGCCCAGTGTCCTTCTGATTTTCTTCCTTGCTCCTCTTTCTCATGGAGCTCACTTTATCTGTGTCTCTTACCTTTCCAGGCCTTGTCTGGTCTTTCTCACACATCCCCCCAGAGCGAAATGCTCACACATAGCATGTTTCATTTCTGGATTTCCCTCTTCTTGGAGCTTTGGCGACAAGAGTTATGGTTTTACAAACTGATCCTCTTCCTGCTAACATAGTGGCAAGGAAGAGGATGTATGTGTGCATGTATATCGTGTGCACAGAGAGCCCATGGGTGCTGGTGCGCACATATGCGTAGCCCTGTACCCAGACCCACAGAGGTGCCTGCAGTTCTGCCTACCCCTGTGCCCACAGCCCCGGCTGGCTCACCTGCCACATCAGGGTACAGAGCCTGGCAGTCTCCGCGGCCAGGCTCAGCTCTAACTGCCCGCAATACAGGTTTCTGATTGATTTTTTTGAACGTGTATATGTGTATTTATAACAAAAACTTACTTTATAATTTATACATTTTTAATTGAAGTATAGCTGATATACAATATTATGTTAGTTTCAGGTGTACAACATAGTGATTCGACAATGATACACATTATGAAATGCTCACAAGTATATGACAATTATATTTTATAATAAAAATGATCTTGCAGGGAGAAAAAAAGATGGTGCAGGAATAGGGGACCCTATTCCAACTGATCCCCGGAATTGAGCTGGCTATCTACCAGACCACTCTGAACACCCACGAAACCAGCCTGAGATGTAAGAAGATCTGGATCTCTACAAACAGAATATCGCAGGCAGTTGGTTCTAAGGTACAAAGCGGGGAGCCGTGATTCTGCAGGCAGATATCAGAGGATAAACGGCAGCGGGAGGGAGCCTGGCCATAGGGATCCTACACCGCCAGTGAGCGATAGCCTCCTGTGCTGGGGATGGGGCACAGACTCGCAGACCGGTAGCAGCGGGGAAAGGAATTTAGGGCAGCGCCCCCCCCCCCAACTGAAACTCGGAGCGGCGGGGCCACACGTGCGAACTGGGGGCGGCTGGCGGTTTTAGAAGCACAAAGGGCAGAGATGTGCCCCAACCTGGAGGCAGGACTGGGGGCGCTGCAGAGGGGCGCACAATCCAGGAAGCTGCAGTTTATAGCAGCACGGACAGAAATGGAGACGGTGTGTCCTGGAGAGCTCACTGAAGAACAGACTGCGATCTCTCTGCTCTGAGGCAGAGGGTTGGAAATGGTCTCTTCTGCTCTGACTCTCAGAAGAGACGTGGAAAGGCGCCAGAGAACAAAAGCCCCCAAAACCGGTTCCCACTGAGCCCATCTCCCGCCAGAGGGGGCAGGGCAACTCTGCCCAAACAGGGTTGTCTGAGAAACAGCGAGGCAGGCCCCTGCCCCAGAAGACAGGCTGGGAGAACAAGAGGCCAGCAACACTAAGGTCCCTAGAAAACAGGTGCATCTTGCTCGGGTTCTGGTCAATAATTTGGACTCTATACATCCCCTCAACCACCCCTCAACAGAATGACTAGGAGGAGAAACCCCCAAAATAGGAAAGACTCAGAGACTGTGACTTCTGCCACGGATTTACAAATGGATACAGATATAAACAAGATGTTGGAAATGGCCTTCAGGGTAACAGTTATGAAGATGATAGCTAGAATGGAGAAATCGATTAATGGCAACATAGAGTCTCTAAGGGCAGAAATGAAAGCTGAATTGGTAGAACTTAAAAATGCTATCAATGAGATCCAATCTAATCTAGATATTCTAACAGCTAGGGTAAGTGAGGCAGAAGAACAAAGTAGTGATCTAGAAGACCAATTGATACAAAAGAAGGAAAAAGAGGAGGCCTGGGAGAAACAGCTCAAAATCCATGACAACAGAATTAGAGAAGTAAGTGACGCCATGAAACATTCCAATGTCAGAATTATTGGAATCCCTGAGGGGGTGGAGAGAGAGAGAGAGGACTAGAATATATATTTGAGCAAATCATAGCTGAGAACTTCCCTAATCTGGGGAATGAAACAAACATTCGTGTCCTAGAGGCAGAGAGGACCCCTCCCAAGATCAAGGAAAACAGACCAATGCCCCAGCATGTAATAGTAAAACTCGCAAATCTTAGAACCAAGGAAACCATCTTAAGGGCAGTTAGGGGGAAGAGATTCCTTACGTACAGAGGGAGGAACATCAGAATAACGTCAGACCTATCCACAGAGACCTGGCAAGCCAGAAAGGCCTGGCAAGACATATTCAGGGCACTAAATGAGAAGAACATGCAGCCAAGAATACTTTATCCAGCAAGGCTGTCATTTAGAATGGATGGAGAGATGCAGAGCTTCCAAGAAACTGAAAGAATATGTGACCACTAAGCCAGCCCTGCAAGAAATATTAAGGGGGTTCTATAAAAGGAGAAAGACCCCAAGAGTCATATAGAACAGAAATTTTCAGAAACAATCTGTAGAAACAAGGACTTCACAGGCAACATGATGACAATAAATTCATATCTTTCAATAATCACTCTCAATATGAACAGCCTAAATGCTCCCATAAAACGGCACAGGGTTGCAGATTGGATAAAAAGACAGGACCCATCCATATGCTGTCTACAAGAGACTCATTTTGAACCTAAAGATACATCCAGACTGAAAGTGAAGGGATGGAGATCCATCTTCCATGCCAATGGACTTCAAAAGAAAGCTGGGGTAACAATTCTTATATCAGACAAATTAGATTTTAAGCTAAAGACTATAGTTAGAGACACAGAAGGACACTATATCATTCTTAAAGGGTCTATCCAACAAGAAGATCTAACAATTGTAAATATCTATGCCCCCAACATGTGAGTAGCCAACTACATAAGCCAACTGTTAACCAAAATAAAGAGTAATATTGACAATAATATGTTAATTGTAGGAGACCTCAATACTCCACTCTCAGCAATAGACAGATCATCTAAGCAGAAAATCAACAAAGAAACAAGAGCTTTGAATGACACCCTGGACCAGATGGACCTCATAGATATATACAGAACATTCCACCCTAAAACAACAGAATACTCATTCTTCTCAAGCAAACACGGAACTTTCTCCAGAATAGACCACATACTGGATCACAAATCAGGTCTCAACCGATACCAAAACACTGAGATTATTCCCTGCATATTCTCAGACCACAATGCTTTAAAACTGGAACTCAAGCACAAGAAAAAATTTGGAAGAAATTCAAACACTTGGAAGCTAAAGACCACTCTGTTCAAGAATGTTTGGGTCAACCAGAAATCAAAGGAGAACTTAAACAATTCATGGAAACCAATGAGAACAAAAACACATCGGTCCAAAACCTATGGGATACTGCAAAGGCAGTCCTAAAGGGGAAATACATAGCCATCCAAGCCTCACTCAAAAAAATAGAAAAATCCCAAATTCACCCACTAACTTTACACCTTAAAGAACTGGAGAAAAAGCAACAAACGATGCCTAAGCCACGCATTAGAAGAGAAATAATTAAGATTAGAGCAGTGAGCAGTGAATTAGAAATCAGAAACACAGTAGATCAGATCAACAAAACTAGAAGCTGGTTCTTTGAAAGAATTAATATGATCGATAAACCACTGGCCAGACTTATCCAAAAAGAAAAGAGAAAGGACCCAAATTAATAAAATTATGAATGAAAGGGGAGAGATCACGACTAACACCAAGGAAGTAGAAACAGTTACTAGAACTTATTGTCAACAACTATATGCCAATAAATTAAGCAACCTGGAAGAAATGGATGCCTTCCTGGAAACCTATAAGCTGCCAAGACTGAAACAGGAAGAAATTGACAACCTGAATAGGCTAATAACCAGTAACGAGATTGAAGCAATGATCAAAAACCTCCCAAAAAACAAGAGTCCAGGGCCTGATGGATTCTCTGGGGAATTCTACCAAACATCCAAAGAAGAAATAATACCTATTCTCCTGAAGCTGTTTCAAAAAATAGAAACAGAAGGAAGCTTCCAGACTCATTCTATAAGGCCAGCATTACCTTAATCCCCAAACCCAGCAAAGACCCCATCAAAAAGGAGAATTTCAGACCAATATCCCTGATGAATATGGATTCCAAAATTCTCAGCAAAATCCTAGCTAATAGGATCCAACAATACATTAAAAGGATCATCCACCATCACCAAGTGGGATTTATCCCAGGGATGCAAGGTTCAACATTCGCAAATCAATCAATGTGATAGAACACATAAATAAGAGGAGACAGAAGAACCATATGGTCCTCTCAATTGATGCAGAAAAAGCATTTGACAAAATACAACATCCTTTCCTGATTAAAACTCTTCAGAGTATAGGGATAGAGGGAACATTCCTCAATTTCATAAAATCCACCTATGATAAACCCACAGCGAATATCATCTTCAATGGGGAAAAGCTGAGAGCCTTTCCCTTAAGATCAGAAACACGACAAGGATGCCCACTCTCGCCATTATTGTTCAACATAGTACTAGAAGTCCTAGCAACAGCAATCAGACAACAAAAAGAAATAAAAGGTATTCAAATTGGCAAAGAAGAAATCAAACTCTCTCTCTTCGCAGATGACATGATACTTTATGTGGAAAATCCAAAAGACTCCACCCCCAAATTACTAGAACTCATACAGAAATTCAGTAATGTGGCAGGATACAAAATCAATGCACAGAAATCAGTTGCTTTCTTATATACTAACAATGCAGCTGTAGAAAGAGAAATTAGAGAATCGATTCACCAAAACCATAAGATACCTCGGAATAAACCTAACCAAAGAGGTAAAGGATCTATACTCTAGGAACTACAGAACACTCATGAAAGAAATTGAAGAAGACACAAAAAGATGGAAAACCATTCCATGCTCATGGATCAGAAGAATAAACATTGTTAAAATGTCTATCCTGCCCAGGGCAATCTATACTTTCAACGCCATCCGGATCAAAATTCCAATGACATTTTTCAAAGTGCTGGAACAAACAATCCTAAAATTTGTATGGAATCAGAAAAGAGCCCGAATCTCCAAGGAAATGTTGAAAAAGAAAAACAAAGCTGGGGGCATCACATTGCCCAATTTCAAGCTACATTACAAAGCCGTGCTCACCAAGACAGCATGGTACTGGCACAAAAACAGACACATAGACCAATGGAACAGAACAAAGAGCCCAGAAATGGACCCTCAACTCTATGGTCACATAAGCTTCGACAAAGCAGGAAAAAATATGCAATGGAAAAAAGACAGTCTCTTCAATAAATGGTGCTGGGAAAATTAGACAGCTATATACAGAAGAATGAAACTTGACCATTCTCTAACACCATTCACAAAGATAAACTCAAAGTGGATGAAATACCTCAATGTGAGACAGGAATCCATCAAAATCCTAGAGGAGAACATAGGCAGTAACCTCTTCGACATCAGCCACAGCAACTTCTTTCAAGATACATCTCCAAAGGCAAGTGAAACAAAAGGGAAAATGAACTTTTGGGACTTCATCAAGATAAAAAGCTTCTGCACAGCAAAGGAAACAATCAACAAAACAAAGAGGCAACCCACAGAATGGGAGAAGATATTTGCAAATGACACTACAGATAAAGGGCTGGTATCCAAGATTTGTAAAGAACTTCTCAAACTCAACACCCAAAAAACAAATAATCAAGTCAAAAAATGGGCAGAAGACATAAACAGTTATCAAAAGAAGACATACAAATGGCTAACAGACACATGAAAAAATGTTCATCATCATTAGCCATCAGGGAAATTCAAATCAAAACCACATTGAGATACCACCTCACAGCAGTTAGAATAGCAAAAATTGACAAGGCCAGAAACAACAAATGTTGGAGAGGTTGTGGAGAAAGGAGACCCCTCTTACACCGTTGGTGGCAATGCAAGTTGGTACAGCCACTTTGGAAAACAGTGTGGAGGTTCCTCAAAAAATTAAAAATAGAGCTACCCTATGACCCAGCAATTACACTCCTGGGTATTTACCCCAAAGACACAGATGTAGTGAAAAGAAGGGCCATATGCACCCCAATGTTCATAGCAGCAATGTCCGCAATAGCCAAACTGTGGAAAGAGCCGAGATGCCCTTCAACAGATGAATGGATAAAGAAGATGTGGTCCATATATACAATGGAATATTACTCAGCCATCAGAAAGGATGAATACCGAACTTTTACATCAACATGGATGGGACTGGAGGAGATTATGCTAAGTGAAATAAGTCAAGCAGAGAAAGTCAATTATCATACGGTTTCACTTATTTGTGGGACATAAGGAATAGCATGGAGGACATTAGGAGAACAAAGGGAAAAATGAAGGGGGGGGATTCGGAGGGGGAGACGAACCATGAAAGACTATGGACTCCGAGAAACAAACTGAGGGTTCTAGAGGGGAGGGGGTCGGGGGATGGGTTAGCCCGGTGATGGGTATTAAGGAGGGCACTGTACTGCATGGAGCACTGGGTGTTATACGAAAACAGTGAATCATGGAACACTACATCAAAAAATTATGATGTACTGTACGGTGACTAACATAGCATAATAAAATTAAATTTAAAAATAAAATAAATAAAATTTAATTTAAAAAAATAAATAAAAATAAAAATGATCTTGCAGCCAAGCTCTCTTCCTGATAGCAGAGTAGGCCTCTTTTCCTACCTTCGAAAAGAACAGATGGAGCTACAGAAAGCCGAGGTCCGAATCAAGCACTTTAATTTTTAAGAAAAGAACCACAGGGACATATTAGAATTATTCCCTCCTAGGACTACTTTTAATGGACAACAGCTCATATATAAACAGAAGTCCATGCACAAAGAACATCTCCTATAGCTAGCATGGCAAGCGCACGTGCCTATAAATGTACAGGTTCATCAGAAGGAGCGCTTCCTGGAACATCCAGGGCATGTCTCTTCTGCTTCAAGCTTGTTTTACCAACCAGTGTGTACGCGGCACCTAGTACATTGCCTGACAAATAGGAAGAGCTCAAGAGAAATTCTTAGGCCAAGTAATGAATGACTGTGTCCTCAGAATCAGACCAAGCTGATGGAGTTCTGATAGGAAGCAGTTTGCATAAGGCTTTTTTCTGGTGAAGGGAAGGAAGCAGGATGTGGAGGATGGAGGGAAAAGGAGTCTGTAGCTCTTAACAACAGGGTGGGGGCTGGGAGGGGAGGAAACGGATGTCTGCCCCATGCACTAGTCCTCCTGGCCTGTGCCCTAGCCTTAGATCTCAGCCCTACGGGGAGAAGGCCTGCGGACAGGGGAGGCACCCAGTTCCACTAGAGTGGCTTTGGTGTCAGATGACACGAAATGAGGCTCCTATGCCACAGAGTCCATCCCTGGTGCCCCAAGGGCCTGAGGCAGGTGTCACCTAGGAGGACAACAGCCTTACCGAGCAGGTCTGCCGAACCATAACCAGAACAAGGGAGGCAGCTCCCAGGAGGCAGAATAACAGGGGAGGCAGAAGCAGAAAACCAGCACCAGACAGGATCAGACTGTTCCAGAACTCATGTCTTTCATATGACCCCCTCTTGTACCCAGAAGCCAATAAGCCTACAGAAACTCAGCTATCCTGTTCCTGTAGGTAATGAGATGCAATTTTACATGATTTTTTTTTAAGATTTTTTTTTTTTTAATTTGAGAGCGAGAGATAGCGAGGGAGAGCAAGAGCAGGGTTCAGAGGGAGAAGCAGGCTCCCCGGATGCGGGGCTCCATCCCAGGACCCCGGGATCACGACCTGAGCCAAAGGCAGACATTTAACCGACTGAGCCACCCAGGCGCCCCAATTCTACATGATTTTAGGTGCATAACATCCTTCATCAGGTCCCTTGAAGCTGCAAGTCGAGGATTCTTACTCCTGCATGGTCCAGGGATGTCTGGAACCTTAGGGAGTCTTGAGGGGGAGGGGTTGTGGCAGCTCATTCCTGGCCAGTGGCACTGGCTTAAGTCGAACCGCTAATGACTAGGGGCTTGTGAGTCCTTCACTCTCAACACAGAAAAAGCAGGGCTTGCAGATTGTTTCCTCCCATTTCTACCTTGCAACTAACTGTTTAGAATCCAGATTACCTATTTCAAAACCAATTTCTAAACAAATTCTTAGATGGGATTTTTTCAAAGCTCAAAATATCAAAGGATTCTTAGTCAATAAATATCTTCTACCTGCTTGATTGTTTCCAGTTGCAGAGAGATAGAGATAAAATATTTCAACATAGCGCTGATTTTTCCAAAGAGGTTCAGGTGTTAAAGAACCTGTTTCTTCACCTCCTCTTCCTTTCTGACACCCTATTCTGAGCTTCACTTCGCACTACCAGACACACAAAGGCTCATTGCTGCCCCTGACGACTAGCTCAGTATTCAAGAGATGATTAAAAGGTAGCGAAATCTCCTGTCACTTCGATCCCGTGTGGTTGGGCTTCTGTCCCAGAACTAAAGATGTCGAGAACCACACAACACTACTGACATTTGCCACTCAGATCTTACTCCCATCCCAGTGGCCACTGTCCTCATAGTTCAGGCTTTGGTCACCTCTTACCTGTACTTCTTCAGTATTCTCCAAAGTGATCCCTGACTCAGTATGACTCTCCATTCTGGCCTCCACTTCCGGGAAAGTATACCTCACTGCCTGTCCTACCATTTTATTTACCTCACTGCAGTAGTCTGAATAATGGCCCCAAAGATATATAGGTCCTACTCCATGGAACTGTGAATGTGGCCTTCTGTGGAAAAATGATCTTTGCAGATGTAATTACGTTAAAGATTCTTAAACAGGGAGATTATCCTGGAACATTCAGATGGGCCCCAAGTGCCATCACAGGTGTCCTTAAGAGAGAGGGGGGATCACAGTAATGGAAGAGGAGGTGGCAATGCAGCCCCAGGGGCAGAGACTGGAATAATACAGTCACAAGCCAAGGAACACCAGCAGCCCCCAGGAGCTGGAAGAGGCAAGCAAGGTCCCCTAGACCCTCTGGAGGATGCATGGTCCTGCCAACACCTGGACTGTGGACTTCTGGCCTCCAGAACTGTGACAGGATAAATTTCTTTTGTTTTAAGCCACCCGGTCTGTGAATCGTTATGGCGGCCACAGGAAACACATACGACCATAACCCTGTTGCTCCAAACCACAAAGCCCCCAACAATCTGGACCCTGACTATTCACATTCCTCTCTCTGCCCCTCACTTCATGCTTTATCCCTGTCCATGTTTCCACTGACAGTGCTGTGAGACCTCCCGCTGCTCCCTCGTTTGCACCCGGAGGACATCTGCACAGGGCAACTACCTCACCTTGAAAGTCAGAAGCCTTAACAATCTGCTCCACCGGGTCACTCTATGGTCCCGAGTTCCCTGTGTATTCTGCAATTTAGTCCGCATACCTGTTTATGGCATCTCTTTGACTGAACTGTAAGATCGTTATGGGCAGGGGATAAAGAACCTCTGTTCCTGGCATAGGGTTGTCACCATTGGAAGGCTAGTAAATATTTTCATGTTTAGATAAAATTACTTCTGTGCAACAATTTTATACTGGTGTTCATTGTGTCTTTCCTCCCACTGCTGCCTGGCTCCTGGTACATGATCTCCCTGTGGTCCACTGTGACCTTAGTGACTCTTTCCTCATTCTGCTTCCCTGGCTTTCAAGCCCTATCCACCTCACATTAGCATCACTTAAAAGTCGATCTTCAGTCTCCTTCTGCTTTTTTTCACTCTCACTTACACTCTTTCTGAGCAATTTTGGCCATGCCCTATGTTGTTGGCTTCCAAATACCGTTCCCTACCTCCCCTGAACTCTTTCCCACTGCCCACTGGAAATCTCTGCACAGATATCCCACAGACACTTCCAGCCTAACATGTCAAAAATGATTTTCTTCTCATCTTCCTCTGCATATTCATCTGGACAAGCAAGGCCCCTGAGCTAGGATTCTGGAAGCCAAAGCAGAACACAGGGATGGGTAAGACAGGGCCAGGCAGGAGCTGGAGGCCTCACAATCAAGGACATCCAATGCCAGTGTTTATGGGGAAGTTCACATGAAACTTCTCTTCAAAAGGGGTCAGCAGAGACACAGAAACCAGGCATGAGACCATGACCAAGACACCAAATTAGACCAGCAGGGAGGGGTTTCCAGGAGGGAAGGAACACATAGAAATATTGCCAGGAACAAAGACTCCAGACTCTTCTCAGGGGGCACTTCAACGTGTCACTTTGAATAACATCCACTTCTCCTACCCTCCCTTTCTCCTTTCACTCAGCTGTTCAAACTAGAAACCTCAGAGTTATTCTTGATCCTTACCCAGTCTTAGACCACTTCAGGGAGCAGGTTTTGCTGAAGGGAGCTCCCGAGTATCTCCCCTTGATCTTCTGCCCCAACACCTCTCCTGTCTCCAGCCTGAAGCACTTCACAGACCTCCAGAGGAGACTCCCCGTCTCCAGCCTCTTCCCACACGGTCACTTCCAACATGCCACCAAAATTCAGAGCTGCGTTAAAACCGTTAGTGCTCTCCTATCGCCTCTAGGATGAAATGTGAACTCCTAAGTAGGACACCCAAAGTCCTTCCCACATGCCAACCCTCACCCCTCCTCAGCCTACTCCACTGCCAACCCCCCTCTTACCTTAAATCCAGCTCTGCCCAGCAACTGGCAGGCCCTCAACACACCATGCTATTTTATACCTCGAGCATACACACTCCCTTACCATCTCGACCTGCATATTCTGGCTCATCTTTCAGAACCCTACTCCAACACCACTTCTTTTGTCATATCGTTCCCAAGTGCCTTCTGGTCAGAGCCATTTTCTGCACTCCTGCGATGCTTCGCACTTACCTCCTTGATCACTTACCACACTATTCTGGGATACTTGTTTCCACACCCATATGACCCCCTAAACAGTGGGTTTCTCAAACACACTGCTAGCTTTCTATAAACCTCCATATTCCTAGTACTTAGCTTGGAACCTGGCACTTCAATATTTATTAAATGAACGAGTAGGCTATAAGCCAAAGTGATAACTAAGAACAGAAAGCCTGTAGGACAGGCTTCAGTGGTTCCATACCTCCCTGTCTTCGTCCACCTGGACAAAATACCATAAACTGGGTGACCTATAAAGAACAGAAGGAAGGTGGCAGAGAGAGAGAGACACTTGGTTGAAAAATATTTTGGAGGTAAAGAGCATGTGTGAGGAGCAGACAAAAAGGAGTGGTGCAAGATGCCCTGAGTTTATGATTTGACAGAGCTGGGAAGAGTGGAGGAGGAGCAGTGGGGAGTGGGGAGGTGACTACAAATCAAAACTCCTGGTTCCCTTTTCCATGTCCCCTGATGGGGAAGCATACCAGGAGAATGGGACTGGAGAAGGAGGGTAGTCTCTAACAGGAAATAAGACTACGCCTCACAATAAAACACTTGAGCAAAAGTGAGGCTGCCTAATTCTCCGGAAAAGTTAAGGGCAGCCCAGATCTGGGCTGGCAAAGAGTGGTGCCTCATCTACCCTGGACGGAGCTGAGGAGTAGGCCAGTTTCTCGCGTCTCTATGGAGAATTCACCAGCTCCATCCTGTGCTCACACGGGAGTGTGGTGTGCAACCTCCAGCCCATCCCCTCAGCCAGGGTGTTGATCTGACCGCGAATGTCGGGGGAGGGGGTGTGAACTCTGAAAACAGTTTCTCTCCCCATACCGATTACGTTTTCTTCCACAACCTTCCCTCGAACCCCAGGAGCCAGTGTCTGCGTGTGTGGCAAAGAGCAGAGCCAACAGCCTAAGTGCCTGACTGCCTGGACCCTGGAGCTAAACCAGCTCCATCGCTCACTTGCTCTGGGGCCTCCCCTCCCTCCCGCCCCCTTCCCCCAACCCGCCTGTTTCCCGTTTCCTCCAGGGGGGTTAATACATGCAGACCTCTCAGAGCAGAGCCTGGGGTCAGGGCCCATAGGAAATGCTGGTCTGCACGGGCCTCTCCTTCTCCCCCTCACTGACCCAGGGTCAGGTTTTCTGCTCTCCCCACAGTTGCAGTTCCACTTCGGTCCTGCCTGTTTTTCCAACCTACGTAGGAACCCTGGTTAAAGTAGAAATCTGATAGCAGTTTTCAACTCCAGGTTGATTTCCTAGCACAAACAATCCCCTAGAACTGACAGTGAAATAGAATCAGACTGCACCATATTCTAGCTCCATCATTAAACCCTCTTCTTATCCTTACGGTTTATACGGACAGTGATAAAAATTATTTTCAACCTCTTGCTGGAATTCTTTCTGTTTGGTCATAGGTATAAAATTAATTCCCAGGAGCAATTTGAATGAGTTCATTATCTTAGCATTTTACATGGTTTCATGTTGGGCAATCTAAAATTGTTGGTATTTGACCATCCTGACCTACAAAATGAGTTTCTCAGGGTTCAACCTAATTTTTTTGACCACTGATGAAATTCGTACTTATGCAGATGGGGTAGGGGAAAGAGTTGTTGGCTGGGATAACAATAGAATTCCTCTGGGGCTGGGACTGTCTTTCTTTGGGGACACACCTTCATGGCATTTTATGTTAAAGCTGTGTAAAAGACTAGCGCCGGGAGAAGCTCAAGGGAGATAAAATTGTTCTGCTTAATCAAATCCTGAAGTTCTCAAGATTGTTTTGCTTTGTTTTGTTTTTGTCTATTATCTCAGACAGAGGAATTTCCCCTTTTGTGGCAGGGCAAGTGAGATAGGGAGGTCTGGGTCCCGGGAGAGTAGGCCCTGGTGCTAAGAAAGAAACTGCAGAGTAATGGGCTGCACGGTGTGGCCCTGGGCCAGGAAGCTCCAGGAGCAGACAAGCCCCACACTGGGTTTGAAGCTGAGCTGTTCCCTCCACCATCTCACACAGAGCCCGCTTTCCTTACTGCCTTGTGTGAGTGGTGTTTGGGGAACACCAGTGCCAGAGCCCCATCTACACTGGAGGGAAAGGCCCTCAGGGCCAGGATGGGAGGGGGGTGGTCCGAAGTGCTCTGCACAAACCTCCTCTGGGGGCCAGGGACGAGGTCACACCCAAAGGCAAGGATCCCATGGGACCTCTCAGAAATATTGCACAACTGGGCCAGCATTGGTCATCCTGTACTTTCAAGTGTGATTCCAGAAGCCTGGAGGGCCCCGGGACATCTGGGATCTTTCATTCTGAGAACTCCAATTATCTGTATACCCTTGCATCTTGTTGTCAATATTAACAGGACTTTGCTCTTTCAGGAAACTCTGACCCAGGAAAACAAAGCTCCAAATAACTGTTTGTTTCAAGAATTGCCCTGAAAACCCCATTCAAAGGAACACTAAACTATTAGATTTTTCAATAAATAGCATCAACAACTATTTACACCCCAAGACTCTTCGAACCCCTGCCTCAAAACCCTCACATTGTTGTCTGTGTTCATCAAACCTAAACTCTAATATCATGACCTTTACCCAATTTGATCTAAACCCCTCACCCACTTTATATTGAAAGACTATTTTAAGCCCACACCCAAAGCCTCATCAATTCCCCTGACTCTGACTCCCCTCTCTGAGATGCTTTCAAAACTGTCAGGGTCATGCCGTCCCTGACCACAGTAAGCAAGGGACGCGGCTTATCAGCAGGTTATACAGTGGTATTTTCGGGGAGCCAGAATTTGTTCAGAGGACCTGTGCTAGGTGCCGGGGAGGGGGGAGGGTCAAAGGTCAACAAAACAGTCCTTGCCTTCATGGAGCCTACATTCGCATGCACAGACACACATTAAATAGCTTGTCACAAGTTATTTGATAATCGAGGGAAACTACCTAAACCCCACTGTGGCAAGTGCTACAAAAAAGAAGTACAAAGCCTCAGCCAGTGCAGCCCTGACTGGCCTCCTGGGAAGCAGGGGCTCATGCTGGAGTCATGGGCGCTTAGCCTGCACGGGGAGCTGGAGAGGCGGGGGCTCCTCCCTGTTCATGGCTACAGTGCTCATTTTCGTGGAGGGGCAGCGCAGGGTCTCAGGAGGGTCTCAGCTTCATTACAAGGGGCCTGCCTTCAGGCAGTGTGAGAAGGGCTGCCCTAGCCCACCGTGAGGGCGTTTCAAAGTCTGGGTTGTGCGCAGCAATGCTTCAAGTGAGAGCAAGCATCGTTCCCAGATGGGGAAGGACTGGGGGTGCTGCCAGGGAGGGTCGGGCAGCAGCGGGGAGAGAGGACCAGACGTGAGCCACGGAGAAGTGGGCCCAAGACGTAATCCAGAGACCTGGGCAGGGAGGAATGGATGGTTAAGGGTGCTTCTCGAGGCCAAGTTAGAAGCCTCTCCAATCCTCCAAAGAATTCCTAGAGGCCTGGACCAACGCCCTGGAAGGAGGAATCTTGAAGAAAGGAGACTTGAGCATATAAAATAAATGTCTCATGGTGTCCTATGATGAGATGTGGGGAGGTAAGGGCAAGGGAGGGAGTGGTTTTAAGTGGCTTTAAGTCCTGTCCAGATTCTGGACTCTAGATTATAAAGGTAGGGCCTGGTGCCCCGAAATATGAAAGAATACAGCCAGTTCCTGCAACAAAGTGCGAGATCAGTCTCAGAAATGCAGGCACAGCCCATGAATAGAACCGGGCCACCAGGTCTGGGCTGACTTGGGTACAGCAACCGTGGCTGGATTCCCAGTTCCTGCCAGACATTGAGAGAGGCCTCTGATTCCTCTCGAAAGAAAAACAAGACTCAGGCAAGCCCAAGTCTGCGGGTGATGGAGGGAGGGATGCAGGAATGAGAATCAAGTCAGAGACAAAAAGTTGAGAAGGACAAGGGCAAGTTTGGGGGACGAGGGAGAAAAGCCTGTGCTCAGTGTGGGGACTCATGAAGACGGAGAGCCAGCTGTGGGCCAGAGGGATGCCTGGGAGGGCTTGGAGCAGGTAAGGGATGGTATTAAAAGCAATGTCTCTGGGCTTCCTCAGCTGAGCTGACTCAGGTCTGCAACAGAACAGTGGCCATAGGAGGGCAGGGACAGGCAGGAGGACGACCCCACAAAGGCGGAATCCTGGGAGCCTCCCGATTGTGCAGAGGGTGTGAAGGAGAGGAGCGGTTACCGAGGCTGACCTTGAAGCCTTCCTTGGTGACAGAACAGAAAGGCCAGGGGCAAGTGGGCTCAGGAAGTTACACTGTCCTCAATTGATGCACTGAGTGTGCAGTGAATGTGAGGTCCAAGTGGAGATGGGGCATAACAAGGCCCAGCGGCCATCTGTCTCTCCACTAGTCTGGAAACCAATGGACATCCAAGATCTGACGGACTTTCTTTTGGTCCCCTCGGTGCCCAGCATCTGGTCCACGTGTGATGGCCTCGGTCAACGGCTCATCTGGCTGAATGGGATGCCTGAAGGCAGCTGGAGAGGTGCAGCTCACACGTGCTTATGCTCAGGACCCTCACGCCCATGCTGGGAAGTAAGGAGAGGCATCATCAAGCCCGCTCCAAGGACGAAGAGTTTAGTAACTTCTCTAGAAATAGCAGAGTTGGACTTTGAACCCACTCACTCTGATACCGGGACTGCACTCCTGACTGAGGCTTGGGGGGCGTCGCTACAGATGGGTGATCAGCAGACCCGTGCATGAGAAAGCAGGAGAAACCTCACCCTCCGTACTGGGGAGAGGTGGGAAAACAGACCCGAGAACTGACCTTTGTTCACCTTCCCTTGCCTTTCAGGGTAAAAAGAGTGGAAGAAAATGTTAATTCTTTCCTCTCCTTCATCCCCACCCTCATCTACAGGATAGGCCTCAGTGAGCTACCTCAGCTCTTAGGAATTAGATCTTTCAGGGGCCCTGAAACTTGGAAGCTGTTACTGAGTTCTTCTCCTGGATGACTCATCTGGGCTCTAGGACAGTCAAAAGTCCACGGTGCTGGATGCTAATTCGTTGAACTTTTGAGTTCTAAAATAAATGAGAATATATCTGTCATTCCTATGGAGGTGACCTTCCAAAATGTCTCTTTATGTCTCTGTCCCCCTACACACACACACACACACACACACACACACGTAAAAATCCTGGGAATGATTTTAAGTGGAATAAGAAGTCTCCTTGTCTCTGGGAGGAGCTGATTTCTATCTCTGAAACAGCAGCTTGGTTTGGGATTTCCCATCAGCCCCTTGTTTTCCTCCCCTAAGAGACATTGAGTCTTCAGGTGATTGTCAGATGAGCCGCATCTGCCCCTAAAATAAGTGTCTCCTGCCATCATTTGTAATTTAGATGTAGTTAAATTCCCCAAAAATACAAGGAATAAGCAGCCTTGGGGGTTAATGGGGCAGATCTTATCGGAACAAAAGATGACATTGAAACAATAAAACATAACTAAACCCCCCCTTCCTTTCCATCTGTGCCGCTCAAATCACAACACAGACGCACACTTAGAGCTAGACAGTGGTTCTCACGAGGGTTCTCCCTCTATTTCTCTCATCTACTTAAGCATTTTCTTTTTTCCTTTTTTTTTTTATTTAGAGAGAGAGAGGCAGTGGGGGGCAGAGCGAGAGGGAGAAAGAGTTCCAAGCAGGCTCCACGTTCAGCTGCACAGAGCCCGGCATGGGGCTCGATCTCATGACCCTGAGATCACGACCTGAGCCAAAATCAAGAGTTGGATGCTTAACTGACTGAGCCACCCAGGTGCCCCAACTTAAGCATTTCCTTGTTGCACGCTGCAGAGATGGGGGGCAGCTCATGTGCTGCCCAGCCTGGCCCTGGCGGGGTGCCTCCCTGGGGCACTGCCATTCTCCAAGAGGAGAGCAGCTAATCTATCTGATCAGGTAATTTTACACAGAAGAGAAAGGAGACTCTGAGTCGAACAGTAGGATTTCTATTGAGATAAAAGGCCTTTTTGTTCTTATGATTTGACTCTAATGTGGTTACTATTTTTGCTTAATTCTACACCTGGTCTTTCAGAGGAGCTGACTTTTGCCCAGCACCATCTTGTCATTGTTAACAACTGCCCTATCTATTTGCTCTGGAGAATCCCTCCCCATTTTGAAATATAGGATCAGAGTCGTGGCTGTTGCCTATGACCTTTCCCAACTAAGGAGACACCTGCCATGTGCACCACCTGTGAAGGGCAGGACCCTGGGCCTCACAATGGGGACATGGGGCATAGCATCAGGGCCCAGCACCACCCAGGCACAGGCCCTGCTAGCATCCAGCAGCCCCTTCTCCCCACCATGGCCCCTATTCCCAGGACATCCTGAGCTGTGGACCTCAGATATTCACAGGGGGTTGCCTGGGTCACTTTTTCAGGATCTGCTCTGCCCATGTCCTTGACATGCCCATGCAGCTGTAGAAACAGACTGGCTCCCTTTCTGGTCATTTTCTCTTCACCATTCAATTTGCCTGGTTCTGCATCATTTGGGTTCCTACTTTTTGTCTTACTACTTAATGTGGGCCACCCAACCTGGACCTGAGCCCCTGGGGACTCAGCACTCCCTTGCACACCGGCCATTCCTGAACTGGACCCACCCTGACCCTCCACTCACAGGCGTGGGTTAAGACGGGTCTTTTGAAACACATGATTTAATCGAGTAACTGATTTTCCAGAGCTTATCCAGCATAGAATGTTCCACAATGAGAACCATAGAACAACGCACCAAGTTTTTCTTGAGTGTGAAAACTCAGATTCCTAGGCCACATCCCAGACTTCCTGAGTCAGGACCCCTTAGGGGGTGAAGCCAAGGAATCTGCATTTTTACAACCTCTCTAGGTATGTCTTCTACCTACTGAAGTTTGAGAACATGCAGGGCAAAACATACAGTGAGGGCCGGGTCTCAGGAAGCTGGCAATCTTACGGATGTAAAAAGTAGACATGACTGCAATACAAAGTCATTCCCGATATTTCCATGGCGGTTTTGACAAGAGAAACTCTGGGCCTTTGTGTGCTCTGGAACGCATGCCCTGCGTGTGGCAGGGGCTCGCACACAGTAGGCACCTGATATGTGCTGGGCTGAATGAGTGAATGATATATGAGGAAACGGCTTTTTCTCAGTAGCAGAAAATCACTTACCTATGCAGGCAACGAGCTCCCGTTTGGAAGCCAGAAACTGTGGAGATGGGAGTCCTAGGGCACAAAAGGGCCCTAGAGTAGTTTCTCTTGTCAAAACTTCTCACTGTAGACAGAAAAAGCCCCAGAAGTTCAGAGAAGGAAATGACTTGCCCCCAGTCACATAACTAGCTTCTAGGAGAGGGAGGTAGGGTGGTTAAGAATTTGGGCTTGTGACTGGGAAACCAGGGTTCGAATCCAGGCTTTGCCAATTATGAGCTCTGGTGAGTCACGTAAACCTTCATTAGCTCAGGTTCTTCATAGTGAACAGGGATAGTACCCGTGACGAGTGAATACTTGCGAGAGCATATCCCAGGGCCAGGCTATGGGGAGCCTCGATCAGTGTCATTCAGATCAGCTCAGTGCCCCCGAGAGCACTTTGCCCACAGGGCTAGGAACAGCTCTCTACCTGTGCCCGCTTCTGGCTGTGCCTACTCATGGCTGGGTGTGCTTCTGGACTGATTATAATTCATGCCTCTGTCTAGCGCAAAGCCAAATCCAGGCCAAATCCAGATTGTCAAGGTCACCATGAAGTTTTCCAAGACAGGCCAAGCATTTAGAGCAGACCCAGCCCAACAGCCCAGCTCTGCATACACATGTAAAATAATGCCAAGAATCAGGGGACTAATTCATGTCGTGAACATTGCATTCTCTTCTCTCATTGTTCTAGATGTTCCAAATGAAGAGCAATCCTTTGAACTGATTCTGGACAAATCATCAATCCATTCTTTTGTTTTATTTGACATTTGTAAAAACAAACAAACAAACAAACAAACAAAAAACAGGAAGGTCTTCCCCGGGAGCTCACAGACTCACAGCTGAATTTCCAAGTCCAGTTCTAGCCCCATCAGCACCAGGCCTGCATTATGCAAGAAGCCGTGACACACGAGACCACCGCATCACCCCGGTGCACCCAAGCCCAGCTGTCTCAGAGACAGGCTGGCCCAAGCCAGCTCTGAAGGGCAAGGACCCTCGGGGATGGGGGTCAGTTGTGCAGCTCAGGAGGCTCTGCGTCTGGCGGCTGCTGCCCAGCCCCCACACAAACACAGGGAAGCCAGATTGGGGGGTGGGAAGCCTAGCTGGAACAGCCTCTGCTGTCTAAACCCACAGAATTCTGATTGCTGACCCAACACAGACAGCTCTTAGCACAGATCTCAAAGCAAAGGAGCCACAGAAAGATGAAGGATGGCCTGAAAAAGACCGTTATTTGGACTCAAAGCCACTGAGCAAGGATAGTATGAGTTCTAAGATCAACAAAAGGCTCTCGGGTTCATCTACATGGGGGCTAGATTCAGGCTGGGGCTAGGCAAGAACTCCATTAGGAGGCTCTTAAACTGGGCTACCAAGCAGGCAAGGGAGAAGCATCTATCCAGCAGAAGTCTAGCAAGTTCGATCAGGATAAACACCCAAATCAGGAAATTCAATTCAAAATATGCTCCCCAGTAAATGATGGCATGTTTTTTACCTGAATTATTCACAATTATCCAGACAATCACCCTACATTCTTATTTCCTTACCTCAGTATATGGCACTTTCGGCTCTCAGTACATCTAAGCAACCCTTTCCCAGGAATGCACTGATTCTGGGGGAAGAACGATGTGGCCTCCGGGAAGTCTGCGGGGAGCCTGCCAAGACCGGCGTGGGCCAGCTTCTCGGGAGGCCTGATGCATGACCGGCCCCAGGACATTGGTGTCTCTGCCGTGTGATGCGGGCAGCAGTCCCACCGCGCACAAGATTCACCTGTGAGCAGCGCCGGAGCCCACGGCTGCTATTATAGCGGAGAAATCTAATGTTAGTTACATTTTTTAATTTGTATTTTTATCACAGCAAGAGATGCACACCATTTTTAGTTTAAAATGGTACCACAAGTCCTACAATGAAAAAGAAGGGTCTCCTGACACATTTTCCTCATCTGCTGAGCCTCTCAATCAGAGGCAGCCCTTTCAGCTTTTTTTTTTTTTCTGAAATTTGCCTCTATATTTTTAAATGCTACACTTAGAAGGGTTCTTTAAAATGTGGCGGTTTTAAACATCATCTACTGATTTATTTTGTGGGATTGGAATCTAGCTCCCTTCTCTCAACATCTCCCCCTTTCACTTCCACTCCCTCACCCCCAACCTCTTGATGGACTTATATTCACAATTTGGAGCCCAATGAATAGTTAATGGTCCCACTCTGAACAACCATGTAAATATGGCTCAACACTGAACCGTATAATGTGCTATAATTATAATTTATTTGTAGTGCAATGTATTGTTTCTCTGGAGGGAGCCAGTATACTCGATAGTATTGACATCGTTGTCCATCTCCCTCACTGATTCTTAAATTCTCTGAGCAAAGCTACAAAATTCCACCAGTATAGACAAAGACATCAGGTAATGTATCTGTTTTTTGCTTTTTGTTTTTCTTGGCACTATCCCTCCGGAAGGGCAACATGGAGCCGCCCCATGGCCAACCTGGACGGGCTGTTCTCCAGGCCTTACTCCACACACCTGGGCTCCTTCTACCACATGCTGGGGATTCCCCCGTGATGCTCTCGTGGGGGATCCCCTGTTTCTTGACTTCCAAATCATTTTTTCTTGGTTTACTTTTTCTTTTGGTTAAGGACTTAAGAAAAGGTACAAGGGAAATATATATATATATATTTTTTTTTTCTTTTTTAAAGATTTTATTCGAGAGACAGAGAGAGAGAGAGAACGAGCAGTGGGGAGGTGCAGAGGGAGAGAAAAAGAGAAGCAGACTCCCTCCCGAGCAGGAAGCCCAATGTGGGGCTCAATTCCAGGACCCTGTGATCATGACCTGAGCCGAAGGCAGACTCCTAATCGACTGAGCCACCCAGGTGCCCTGGGAAATATAGATTTTTGAGAGCTTGCCTGTCTGAAATTATCTTTATATCATCTGACTATACCCAGTGGACTGTACATAGGATTCTAGGATGGAAATCATCTCTCAGAATTTTGAGGACTTGTTCTTCCGTTTTCTAGACACCAATGGGACAGTTGAAAAATCCAATAGCATCCAAACTCTCAATCTCTTTATGGAGCTTTTTCCCCCCTGTGGACAGTTTTAGGATCTTGTCCTTATCCTTACCCCTGAAAATTCATGCTGACGTGGCTTGGTAAAGGAGTTTTTCACTCGTTCCAGTCTTCCATTTCTGAGATTTTTATTTAAATGACGCTTTGACAAACACTTCCTCATCCTCACATGGAATTCCTTTTAGTAGGATGTTGGGTGGGCCTTGTGGACGGATCATTTACTTTTCCTGTCTTTTTCTCTTATTTCTTTGTATTTTTACTCTAGCTCCTGGGAGATTTCCTCACCTTTATCTTATAATAGTTCCTTTGGTTACTTGTGCACATTAAATTTTTGGTCATTTTCATTTTTAAATACCAATTTTAAAGCCTAAAAACTTACGATTGCCACCAACAAGGCCACAAAACATTCTTTTCCTTTTGAAGCTTTTGTGATACATTGTTTTCATCAGGCAACTTTTTCCTCTTGAACAAACAACTCAAATTGTCCATCAGGACACACAGTGTCAAGTTAGTTCTTCGGCTTCGGTGGGACTTGGGGGCAGGTACAGGATAGAATGTTCTTTTAGCCTCTGAGTTTTCTGGACGGACATTTTGACCTCGCTGCCTCCATCAGCCTTCTTGTTAACCATCTACAGACACCCAGAACGACAGACGCTCTCCGATTCCTGCCCGTAAAACTCTCCCAGGGAAGATGATCTGGAGAGCCCTGCCAGAAACCATGCCAATGTTGGCATCATCACCAGACTTGAAGACTTTGTGCCTCTTCCAGCTTCTGACCAGGTCAATCTTCTCCTTGCGAAGAACCATGGCTGTGCAGCCCCAGGGCTTACCCAGTTCTGATTTGGCTTGTTTGGCACAGGGTTGTCACCTGTGCAGAAAAGCTGGCAGCTTCCATGGGAGAAGAGGTCATTCTTGCTGCAACAAGTGTGCCTGGTGGACATGTTTTTTTTTTAATTAATTAATTTATTTATTTTTAATTAATTAATTAATTTATTTATTTTATTCTTATGTTAATCCCCATACATTACATCATTAGTTTTAGATGAAGTGTTCCATGATTCATTGTTTGTGCATAACACCCAGTGCTCCATGCAGAATGTGCCCTCCTCAATACCCACCATCAGGCTAACCCATCCTCCCATCCCCCTCCCCTCTAAAACCTCAGTTTGTTTTTCAGAGTCCATCATCTCTCATGGTTCGTCTACCCCTCCGATTTCCCCCCTTCATTCTTCCCCTCCCGCTACCTTCTTCTTCTTCTTTTTTTTTTTCTTAACATATATTGCATTATTTGTTTCAGAGGTACAGATCTGAGATTCAACAGTCTTGCACAGTTCACAGCGCTTACCAGAGCACATACCCTCCCCAGTGTCTATCACCCAGTCACCCATCCCTCCCACCCCACCCCCCACTCCAGCAACCCTCAGTTTGTTTCCTGCCATTAAGAATTCCTCATATCAGTGAGATCATATGATACATGTCTTTCTCTGTTTGACTTATTTCACTCAACATAATACCCTCCAGTTCCATCCACGTCGTTGCAAATGGCAAGATCCCATTCCTTTTGATGGCTGCATAATATTCCATTGTATATATATATACCACATCTTCTTTATCCATTCATCTGTTGATGGACATCTTGGCTCTTTTGATGGACGTGTTTTTGATGCTGAAGCCCACATTATCATGAGGCTGAACTTTGCTTCAAGTGAAACATTTTGACGGACTCCTTGGTTGTGATTTTGACTGAGTAAATGTGACCGCCACGTGTGGAATGTCAGTCTCCACTTGACCCACAGGGACAGCACCAATTGCCCTGGAGGAACAGAGACAGAGGCCCTGTCAGTAGGAGAAGGTCAGTAGTCAGCCCCAGTAGCCATTCTCACAGTGACATCCCATCCCTGATAGGACCTGGCTCCCACACGTTGTCACCTGAAAGTAACATAAATGCTAGTGGATCTGGGTTGTAGCAATTTTTGTAAACGTACATCTGACTTCTTCAATGACGTCCTCATATTCTGCTTCCTCTCCCCTCATGTCACTAGCCACATATTCATCACCCTCAGGCAACAATCAGGAGAGTCAACCTGAGATGTGGGTATGACCATGTTTTTGGTAAAGGTAAAGTCTCTTTTGGTAAAGTGTTCTGAAGTGTGGTAGGTCAAATAATGGCTCCTGAATATGTCCATGTCCTAATCCCTGCACCTGTGAATGTGTTACATTAAAAACAGAGAACCCAGGGGAAGTGGGGGATAGGGTGATGGGGTCACTGGGTGATGGGCATTAAGGAGGGCACTTGATGTAATGAGCACGGGGTGTTATATGCGACGGATGAATCACTAAATTCTACCCCTAAGACTAATAATACACTATATGTTAACTAACTTGAATTAAAAAAAAAAAGTAAAGAACCCAGCAGATGTCAAAGAGATGGGAAGATGGCAAAAGAGGCAGGAGAGGTTGGAAGACTGAGAGAAACTTAGCCCATCATTACTGGCTTGAAGATGGAGGAAGGCGGCCAGGAACCAGGAAATGCAGGGAGCTTCTCGGTTCTGGGATTGGCTCTCAGCAGACAGCCAGCAAGGAAATGGGAACCTGGGTGCTACAATCCCAGGGAACTGAATTCTGCTAAGAAACCTAATGCTCAAGGAAATGGATTTTTCCTCAAGCCTCCGGAAAAAGAAAGCAACTCTGTTGACACCTTGGTTTTAGCCCAGTGAGACCTATGTGACACATTTAAAATAATGCATTTGTGCTGTGTTCAGCCCCTAAGTTTGTGGTTATTTGTTATAGCAGCAAGAGGAAATTCATAACTGCAGTTGTCGATGTGGTCACATTGTACTTGCTGGTTTCAAACTTCCACAAGGAGTCATCAGTGGGGATTTGTGTTCCTACTTAGTTTTTAGTTTATTTATGATCCGGTTGTGTTTGAAGAAGTCCTTTGCATATCCCTGGCCTTCCCACTTTCTTGCTGATTCCACTACATTTGAGATCAGGCAGACAGCAGAGGTTGACTTGCCTCAATGTATGGGTACCAGGATTTGGAAGCTGATGTGGCTCCTTTTCTTTTGGGTTTGGGCTTAGGGATGGTTTTCATACCTTTACTCTAATAACAAGCAAAAACATTTGTTTTAATTTGTATTTCTGCTACTATATTTTTTTAACTTTCAAGAGATTTCTTTCTTTTTCCCCAAGTTTTGTGTGTGTGTGTGTTTTTATTGGCATACTGTTCTTGTTTCATAGATACAAAATCCTCTTATCTCTTGATTTTTCTTTTCTTCCAGCATTGTCTCTTGTTTCCTCTAACATTCCTTTTTTTTCCATCTGTTTTGTTTCTTGCCTCTCATGATAAAAACTTTCTTGAGGTGTCTGGTGACATCTCTTTTTGCTAGAAGTGAGATATTAAAAAATTGATGGGAGCTAGCACCTGGTGGGCTCTACCACCCAGGGTGGTGGTCATCCTGCCCCTTTGTTCCCTTGAGAAATCTTCATGTTCTCCTACCTCTACATCTCTCTCTTGGGCTAAGAGAGACAAAGGTCGTATACACTTGCAGAGCAGATTAACAGCGGGTCCATTTGGCTTTGAAACTGCATATTTCATATCTCAGTTTTTTTATTAATCAAAGTGTCAAAAGGGCTTTTCTGCTTCCTCTCATCTCCCTTGCTGCTGTGGGCACATTGCAATCACTGAGCCACACGAACAGGTAGGAATGTGCAGGACCCACCTCAGAAGATGGATGGGTCAGGCCTTTCTCAATTCAGGAGCAGAGAGCAATTCTCCAAGACCCACAACATCTCAGGGGGTTGGGGACCAACACCCCACACGCCTTCCTTACAGCTTGTTATCAACAAGTTAAATGAAGGGCACCTGGGTAGCTCAGTCGGTTGGGCATCCATCTCTTGATTTTGGCTCGGGTCATGATCTCAGAGTTGTGAGATCGAGCCCCGTGTAGGGCTCCCCGCTCAGCGGGCAGTCTGCTCGAGATTCTGTCTGCCCCTACCCGCCCCACCCCCACTTGCTTACACACTCTTTCTCAAATAAGTAAATACATCTTTTTAAAAAAAAGTTAAATGAAATAATTTATATGAATATGCTCTCTCTCTTCTGGTGGGAGGTTATTTCCTTTTTGAAACTTTTGGAAGTGCAAACTATTTACAAAAATGTACACAGCTGCAGTGACCTAATTCAAAGTGAATTAGCTCACGTAACCATCGTCCAGCATCAGAAAGCGAACATCACCAGCCCCCCAGAGGCCCCCTGCATTCCCTCCTCCCATCATGATGCCCAGTGAAAACCACTCTCTGGTCTTCTAACACCACTCTCCAGTCTATATAAGTAATTATATAGTAATTATTATGTAAGTAATTATTATGTGAATAAATCATACAGTATATAATCTTCTGGATCTAGATTATATTTGTGAGATCCACCCACACTGTCATGTATAGCTGTCAGTCTGAATGTTTTTAAACTGCACAGCAATAGTTACATTTGGTTTTAGCTGTACCATTCAAATACCATTTATTTATTTTTTTTAAGATTTTATTTATTTATTTGACAGAGAGAGGCACAGCAAGAGAGGGAACACAAGCAGGGGGTGGGTGGGAGAGGGAGAAGCAGGCTCCCCGAAGACCTGAGCCGAAGGCAGACACTTAACGACTGAGCCACCCAGGTGCCCCTTCAAATGCCATTTAAAACAATCATTTCTTCTACTTGTCTTAAAAGCTACCAGCAGGAGCAAAGATTTATTTTTTAAACATATTCATATAATGGATCTAAAATTCTTTCCTTTATGAAAAAGAAGTGGCATAGGAGCCACGATTTGTCCCTCTCCTCAGAGCATGTCAAATTCTCCAGGTGCCTAATGGGTTTTGTCTGAGCATCTTCTTGCTTGCTCCATTCCCTCAAGTCCCCAAGAGGGCCCTCTTTCTGGAGGCAGACCCTCCCCCCAGAAAAGCATCCTCTGATTACCCTAAGAACTGAGAAGAGAACAATGACAGGAACTGATCTTAAATGCTGGGTTTTTAAAATCTATATGTATGTAGCAATGTAAATTAGCAGGCCCTGCTGTCCACCTCCAGGGGAAATATAAAAGATGAAACTGGGAACAGCCTAACTACATGCTTACACCAGAGTCTACCATCCGGTATAATTATGACATCACTAAAATTAATGAAACTAAAATTAACTTTTATTTAGCTAATGAAATAGCCTGTGGCCAGATCAAATACCAGCAAAATTCATTAAGTTCTAATCGAGGACGGAAGAAAGCCAAATTGAATTTTATATGCTAACATCTTCTGAAACAAAGCAAAATTAAGCCACGGCCAAAAGAAACAAGGGATATTGGAAACTTAACAGCAAGCTGCTGATACTTCCTTTCTTTTTACCCCCGTGTTACACACTGTGCTTCACCATTGTACACAATCCTATTCTCCTTAGCAAAGGGACCCCACAGATGCTATAAAAATCTCTGTAAAGAGGGGCACCTGGCTGGCTCAGTCAGAAGAGAGTGTGACTCTTGATCTCGGGGCTGTGAGTTCGAGCTCCACATTGGGTGTAGAGATCACAAAAAAAAGAACCTCCGCAAAGGAGTAAAGTACCTAGAACAATGATATGGTTATTATCTAAATAGCACTTCATAAAATGGCAGACAGTTTTTTTCTGCAGAGCAGAGGCAACTGGCTGAGCCCAATTCTCAGATGCCCTGTGCCACACCTACGAGGAAGACCCAGGGCAGTCACCGCCTCTCCCTCAAGCATTCGTTCATTCCTGCTCGCCTTTTACAGTATATGCTGTCCAAGTGGACTGCACCCTTCTGGCAAAGAAACCAACTCAAGGGCTTTCCTTCCTGAAACAAATCCCAACCAGTGGCAGCACTAGGGGAAATGGGGGGACCCTGATGAGGAGTTCACGCTAGCAAACAGGAGATTCTTGGGGGCATAGCAAGTGCACGCTGCCGCCGGCTGGCCCCACAAACTGGGATTAGCCCAGCAGATGCAGCAAGGCCCTTTGTAAACATGGAATTGCCTGGTCTTGGCTCCTCGCCCAGCAGCTAATTCATCAAAGGCGGAAGTGACCCTGTGAACCACTCCTCTGCCACTTTGAGGGCAGGAGAAGCGAAAATAAGGATGATACACTGCTTCAGGAAAAGTCAGAGGAGAAAGTGCGAACATAGCTAACCCGGAGCAGTTTCCCAGAAGCAAGCATCTCAGTGTAGATCTCTGGGAAATCGCTTTCTCACGTATCTCAAGAACAGATAATACACAATAGATACATACATTCCGGAGTTAAAACTGACAACTTTCACCTCACACCTTTGAACTTCCTTTTATTGCTTTCTACTCCAAAACGCTCATGGTAATTTGAATGACCACGGGTAACATGTCCCAGATTCTGGTGTCTAACCAGACTGTGGGCCGCGCTTCTTCCTGAGCACCGTCATGGGCTTCATCTGCCCAGAGCAAGGCAACCTCCCTTCAATATTCCCTCAGTGGTTCTCTCTACTCAGCAAGGGCGAAATCTCCTCCCCTGAGCGCACAGGGCCCTTCACAGTCCGACAGCACACCCGCCTCGACTTCACCCCCACCACTTCCCGCAAAGCCCTCCAGGCCAGGCCCCCGGGGCCCTTGCAGCAGTCCCTGCAGAGCGTGCTTGGTCCCGGCTTTATTCAAGTCTGCTCCCCTCCCCGGCCTCAGTTCTGTTGAATTCCAATGGCTTGTCATGCTGCAACCCAGATACTATTATCCCTGCTCGTGGGCTGCTGGGCCGGGCACGCTTGGCAGGAGCCCTACACACGAGAAGGGACTTCACGAAGTTCTCAAGGCCAGACTGGACCAAGGGTGATGCTCATCCAGGATAGGCAGAGAAAAATTCCAAATCCTAGCCCAAAGTCATAGGAACTAATGCAGCACTTAGCTTCAGATCCCTGGACACACTGCGGGGACACCAGCCACCCCTCGCCCACGTGGGTGACGTGTGGCCCCTCTGGCCCTGGCCGACGGAATGAGGATGGAAGTGACGATGTTGAACAGTGTTCTTTCTCTCTGCTGTTTTGCCTTGTTTTGCAGACCACTCGCATACACAATTTGACTTGATTTCTTTTCTCCCCTCTAATTACAGCTGGTATATTTATTTGATATTTGGTCACTCCCGGCCACAAGCTATTGACAAATGAAACACAGACTTCATTTATTTTAGTAATCTGGTAATAGTACTGAGTGACGGTATCTGAGAGGCAGGATCTAGTGTGAGCAAGGAGCTCTGAGTTCTTGGGTCAGTTTTGTGATTGGAAATAGCATATGCCTCTTCTTGTTTAATTTCAGTATAGTTTTACTTTAGGATATTTTTCAATTTACAGACAAGTTGCAAAGATAGTACAGAGTTTCTTCAAAACCCTCCTCCGTTCCTTCTATTGTTAACATCTTACAGTAATATGCCACATTTGTCATAACTAAGGAGCCAGCCTTCGTACATCACCATTAACCAAATTCCACACGTTATTTGGATTCTACTAGTTTCCCCTAATGTCCTTTTTCTGGCCCAGGGTCCCCCCCACAATACCACATCACATTTGGTTGGCATGTATCTTTAGCCCCCTCTATGCTGTGACAGTTTCTCAGACTTCCCTTGTTTTTGGTGACCTGGATAGTTTTGTGGAGTCCCGGTCAGGGATTTTGTAGAATGTGCTTCAACTTGAGTTTATCTCATGCTTGTCTCATGATTAGACCGGGGTTATGGTTTTAGGGAGAAAGACCACAGATGCCAAGTGTCCTTCTCATCACATCATATCCAGGCCACCTGCCACCACTGTGACTTACACTGATGATGTTGGTCTTCATCACCTGGCTGATGAGGTGTTTGCCAGGCTTTTCTAGGAAGCTCCTTTTCCTCCCTTTTCCATACTCTTGGAAATGAGTCACCAAGCACAGCACAAATCAAGGGCTGGGGAGCTAAGCTCCAAGTGACAAATTCTGGTGGCCTTCAAAGTTTGGCTAAACTGTCATCTCTTCTATGAAATCTTTGTCGTCTCTTTCCCCATTTCAGGCAGAATTAATTATTCCCTCCTTCTCCAATTTAGAAAAATCATATTCATCCTTTAATATCTGACTCAAGAATCACCTCTATTGGGGCGCCTGAGTGGCTCAGTCGTGGGTGACCCGGAGCCTTCGGCTCAGGTCATGATCCCAGAGTCCTGGGATCGAGCCCTGCATCGAGCCCCCTGCTCCGCAGGGAGTCTGCTTCCTCTCCTACTCCCCCTGCTTGTATTCCCTCTCTCGCTGTGTCTCTCTCTCTGTCAAATAAATAAAAAAATATTAAAAAAAAAATCACCTCTATTATTAACATTTGTCTTTTTTTCCTTCCTTCCTTCCTCCTGCCCTCCCTCCTCCCTCTCTCTCTCCCCATCTCTTTCTTTCTATTTTTCTATAAAAACGTAAGTTGAACCCTGTACTTTTGGTAGGGATACAACAAAGTAAACATTGTCATTGTGCTCATGCAGTCTCTAGTCTATCAGAAAGGACAGACACATAACTAAATAAGAGCAAGCTCCCTCCAGAAGGAACAGTCGTCAGTCTCCTTGGGTGCTCTGTCAAGGCTCTGGATCCCAGGCTCCATCTACAGAATTCCTCTCCTGGTACAGGAACGCCTCATCCAGCTTTCTGTCTCAGGAAGGAATTGTGAGCTTCTTAAGGATACAGATGATCTTAGTCATCTCTGAATTTACAATGCCTATGATCATGCCTGGTACATAAGGAATGATCAACAAATACTTGTCATAGTGAATCTAAATAAATTGATATTATATGTTCTGTCTTGTAGGGTTTCTTGTTACTTGGTGAATTTTTGCATGAGACTTATGAAACAAGCTTCCTGGCTAAAGCCAGCTCATAGGGGAACAACTGCATTTTATTTTTATTTTATAGCTTTTTTCATTTAATAAAAATAGGATCCATATCTAAAAAGAGGCAAGGTTTGTACACTGATGGAAAAGAATGGCTTTTTCTGAGTCTTCTTCTGTTTAGAAATCTCCTAGACCTTTCCCATTGCAATGAATTGTGTATCTAAAAATTATAACTACAGTAATGGATTAATATTACATTTTTTGTAACAGTTACATGAACCAACAATAATAATAAACCTCATATTCTGTGAAAATGGCAAGAGAGTTAATCAGAATCTTACAAAGACTCGAAATATTTTGAGGAAATAAAAAGTACAAAACAGAAGTATTCAGCTTACTTATTGCATAATTAAGTTTAAAAATTCCAATTTGGGGCACCCGGGTGGCTCAGATGGTTAAGCGTCTGCCTTCGGCTCAGGTCATGATCCCAGGGTCCTGAGATGGAGCCCCACATTGGGATCCCTGCCCAGCAGGGAGTCTGCTTCTCCCCCTCCTTCCCGCTCATGCTCTCTCTCACTATCTCTGTCTCTCTCAAATAAATAAAGAAAATGTTTTAAAAAATAAAACAAAATAAAAATTCCAATCTAGTTGTAGGTTGTTTTTTTTTTTAAGATTTTATTTATTTATTTGACAAAGAGAGAGCACAAGCAGGGGGAGTGGCAGAGGGAGAAGCAGACTCCCCACTGAGCAGGGAGCCCCAGGCGGGGCTCGATCCCAGCACCCTGGGATCATGACCTGAGCTGAAGGCAGACGCTTAACCATCTGAGCCACCCGGGCGTCCCCCAATCTAGCTGCGGGTTATTGATGACTATTTGTCTGTCGGGCCAGCTCAAGGATCTACTATAATTGCCAGGTGAAGAGTCACACTTTTTTTTTTTTAGAAACTGCTGTTCATTTTCCCTCAGCCTCATTTCCACGTTCTGTCTGTCCAGAGTCTGCGCGAGGACAGAGTATGACCGCTTTGTGGCCGTGTGCGTCACGTCGTGGCCTGGGCAGTAGGGCAGGAGCCGGGCTTCAGTAGAGAGCTGACCGTGGACAACCTCCGGCTGAGAAGCAGAAATTCAGGAGCTGGGCAGGTCAGTACCCCCTGAAACTCGTTGGTCGCAGTCTGTATAGCAAGGTCCTGTTCTTCCTTTTCAATCTCTGCAGTCTCTGAAGAAGTAGAGACCAGGTGTAATTTTCCATGGCTGCAGGTGGCAACAGCTGAGACAAGCTGCAGAGAAGCCTGGGGGAGGGGGTGGTCCTGTCGTTGGGGGTGGAGCGGAGCCTGCTGTTGGGGGACCCATGGCTGGGCCTACTGAACCTTCAACTATTGTGTAAAAAGATGCTGTCAAAGTAAAATAATAATAGTAATAATGCTAGCAGACACTTACATAACCGTTACTATGAGCCAGGCAGTGTTCTCCTAGCTACATTAACACATTGTGAGCTATTTTTTTCTAATACCGCACACACCCCCTACCCTCTGCCAAAATGCAAAAGACTGCTAACTCTTAGATATTTCTGCCAAGAATCCATTTTCCTTTCAGGCTCTTTAAAATTCAGCTCTTAGCATACAAGAGAACAACAACAACAAAACGAGAGCTACATTAAGAGAGGTTATCAGGGACTTTTAAAAAAATTTATTTACATAATGTAATGAAACTCATGATATTTTCTTCTAAGAGTCACAATAGGTTAAATGACCAAAAGCCAAAATCAAGTGATCCTTGTGAAGAAATAACATATAGCAGGTTTTCTGGGTGGCATCTGCCTTGGGCTCAGGTCCTGGGATCAAGCCCTGTGTCAGGCTCCCTGCTCATGGGGATCTGCTTCTCCCTCTGCTGCTCCCCCGCTCATGCTCTCTCTCTCCAATAAATAATTAAAATCTTTAAAAAGAAACAAATATGGGTGCCTGGGCGGCTCAGATGGTTAAGCGTCTGCCTTCGGCTCAAGTCATGATCCCAGGATCCTGGGATGGAGTCCCGCATCGGGCTCCCTGCTCAGCGGGGAGCCTGCTTCTCCCTCTGCCTCTCTCTCTCTCTCTCTCTCTGTCTGTCTCTTATGAATAAATAAATAAAATCTTTAAAAAAAAAAAAAGAAAGAACATATAGTTAAACTGTAAATTCGTTTTGGATCTCACACTGTTATAAAGTTTTCCCTCACACAGAAGTGAAATTTTCTTCCCTGGAATATCCTTCTTTGTTCTCTATGAGCTCTCTTAGAGCAGCTCAAAATGTATTTAAGCAAACATAGCAGTCATTTGTCCTGCATGATTTCCTTTCTTCCTTGCTACATCTAATCAATTATTAGAGGTCTTCTTTACATGAGATGTGTGTATGTATAGAAAATATATATTTACAGAAATGTATGCACCGTGTGGTTCAGCAACGGATATTCCACGTGGGGCTATACAACTATACGACACTGACATTGATAAAATCCATATGAGAAGTGCTTTTGCAACGGGCCCTGGTCAGTGACACTGTCCTCACAGTGACAGCCTCTTTCCTCCTTGGGGTGCAGTCAGCATGCACGTCCTTTGAGTTTTACTTTTCTCACAAGTAAATTCCATCACCCCAGTATTTTTGTCTTTGGTTTGAATTTTTTTTTTTTTTCAGATTTTATGGACAATCTGAACAGCAGTAATCATAGGGGAGATAATGAAGCTGGGGATCAATCAGTGTCCCAGCAGGAAAGAGATGACCCCCTCAAAGAGGCAACCAGAGACTTTAGAAGAGTCAGAAGAGGATTTAGGAAACCAATGAGCTGAGGTAAAGCCCCCAAGGCGAAGCAAGAAGCAGAAGCTTACCACCCTTAGGCCTGGAAGGTCAAGTGGGGACCACTGATCAGAATTCTGAGCAATGGCTGCAGACAGGCCCTGGGGGTCCAGGGGAGGAGCCATTGAACGCTGCAGGGCCACCATCTGTTAGGGAGGGAGCCACACAAAGAAGCCTCCAACCTCGCTCCCCCAGTGCCTGCCATCCGGCAAACCCAACAGGAAGTAGAGATCCAGGGGATGAAGAGGAAGAGGTCAACTCTCCAGTCCACACAGCAAAGCTGAGAAGGGCAGCCAAGAGATCTAGAAGAGCAAACAGAAAACTCAGCCCAGCAGGAAATGCACACACCATGTGCTTCACGAACATCTTGCCAAATCCGTGAACGGATGACAAAGGAGGTGCTCTGGAAATACAAGGTATTATAACTAACAGGAGAGCATTCATGATTTCTGGGTTTTTAAAACAAGCAACACATCACATATTACTATTATCGAAAACTCCCTCTTCCTAGAACAATGTCTGTCTTTTATTAATCAGTGACTATTAAGGAAGAGTCTGATAAGTCTGATTTTCCTCTCCACTAACCCACCCCTAACCCATGCACGGAGAAATTGTCTTCAGAAGGAAGTTTCTAATGCCTTTAAGCACCTATTCGTATAAGCAAATGAAATAAACAGAGAACCAAGATCTACAAGGCAGACTCCTCTCGCTCAAGTCCCTGTTCTGTCACTTGGGTGTCCTAGGGTAAGTCCCCTGCACTCTGCATGCCTCGATTTCCTCAGCTATAACACAGGGGTAATAATAGTGTCTATCTAAGAGTCACACCTTGTAGTGGCTATCCTGCCTTCATCAAACACTGTTATAGAGCGCTCGGTATGTTTCATATAGGCAATAACTTTTATGATTCCAACAATTCAAAAGCTCCTGCTTTGATCTGTGATCTCTAATTAATCTCATTGCCTGGTTATTAAAATCTACCTTTCTATCTAGCCCCTTCAGATTGACACTTTGGCTCTGTTCTTCAGTTCTAGAGATTGTAACTAGAGTAGGGCCGCCAGATAAAACAAAGGATTTTGAAATATAAATAAATACACATAATAGATAAAATACCAAGTCAAAAAAATGTGAATTTCAGACAGACAACCAATAATTTTTTAGTATAAGTATGTTCCAAATATTGCCTGGCAACCCTAGATTGGAGGCCACCTCTCAAATCACTCTCGAGTCCAGGTTGGCCCCTTCAGTGCCATGGTCTTCTCCTTCTCTGGGCAGCCCCAGGGCCTGAGCACCAGCTCACCATCTCTGCTTCCCCAAAAGGGAGGTTTGCACAGAAACCCCCGGCCGGGAATTAAGGGATCATCTTGCCCGCACTTGAGGGCATGGGTATCTTGGTATCTTTTCTCAATATTGGACTAGCAGGATGAGCTCAATGAATAGAGGGAAAGTTTGATGGTCATCTTTTGCTGAGGATCTTCCAGAATTCCACCTTGGATGTCATGAGAAAGAAGTTTCCTCTCCCATCGTTTGTCAGTGGACTTTCCATAAACTTAAATGGGCTCTCTTTGTTTTGTGAAAGGATGAAAGTAGGGCCAGTCCTTCCAGTTTCTGGTTTGATAAGGACAGTTGGGAATCTGAAAGGCCTTGTTCCCAACACTTCTTAATTATACACCATTCCTCTGTACTTACTTTCTGAATGCTAGCATAGTCTGAGCCAGGTTCTTTAGGCCAATAATCTGGAGGCAGGTGGCCATGAGGTTGCTGGCCCTACTACAACCACACACTTATGTCCTCTGTTGTATGTAATGAGTTCAATAGCCTATCTCCACTCTTTCCCTCCCACCACACACTGTGACCAGGGCAAAATCCCTACATTTTCTGGATAAGCCCATCCTCTATGTTTGTAAGAATTTTTTTTAAAAGATTTTATTTATTTATTTGACAGAGAGAGACACAGCGAGAGAGGGAGCACAAGCAGGGGGAGTGAGAGAGGGAGAAGCAGGCTCCCCACTGACTAAGCAGCCCGATGGGGGACTTAATCCCAGGACCCTGGGATCAATGACCTGACCTGAAGGCAGATGCTTAACGACTGAGCCACCCAGGCGCCCCTATGTTTTTAAGAATTTAAGAGAAGTTTCTACCCTACATCGATGATCATTTTATTTCATGCATTCAAATCCCCTGGCTCTGCCATTTTCTAGTCATTGAACTTGGACAAATTACTTAAGCTCGCTGAGAAATGTAGAAAATAAAAGTTAACTTGGGGTTGTTTTGAAGCTTAAATACAATTATTTAAAACACTGTCAAGTACATACTAGAGTCCAATACATATCACTGTTTTCACGACTGAGCTTTGAACACGTGGACCTCTCAGATTCACCAGGTTGGCGTGGCAGCCATGGGCCTCCACCCCCATCCCTGCACCCCACAAAAGAGCTTGCAGCTCAGTTGGGAGGAACACAGAGGGGGACAGCCTCCAGCTACCAGCAGCCATTCGAGGGAGGGCTTGCTCTTCCTAGGCAGCCCCCAGCTGACCGAGAGGGCAGGGTACTGGGTGGGGCTACTCCTGACCAAAGTGGGGATCCTCTGAAGGGCACGAGCGCTCTAGAGCTTCCCCTCAGATTGACCAAGACTGTCTCATCTGCATCACCCTGTGCGGTGGCCCAATGCAGCCTGCTTCCTCCCTTTTATCTTCCACAGCTGTCACTCCCTCCAGTAAACCTCTCACACTCGTAACCCCATCTCCTAGTCTGCTTCCTGGAAGATCTCAAGTGACACAGAGGGAGAGAGAAGACAGACATGCAACGACCACATGGAGGAAACGAAGCGCCCTGTTCTGGGACCTACCCATCATGAGTCCTCCCATTTAAGATCAGTTTACTGACCAGCACAGAGTGTCTCTCCTAAAGCAGTGGTACCTCACCTAGTGATTGCCATCGCATGCCTCGGGTTCGAACCCTAAAACTGAGCTGAGCTAAACCGATGAGCCCATCCCTAGCCAGCTCTCAGCCTCTGAACTCCCCAGTATCTGGTGAATTTTCAGAAACCCAGCAACCACATCAAATGTTAGGAAGCAAGAGAGTTTGTTTTTTTTTTTTTTTTACCTAGAACTCCTTCCTGGTTCTTTGTTTTGTTCTCAAACCTGTTCTTTGAGGGAGGAATTTTTTTTTTCAGCTGAGGAAACTAAGGTATAGAGGAGTTAAGTAACTTGTACAAGGTTCCACAGTTATGACATGGCCGAGCATGGATCTGAGAGCAGGTGAGACAGCTGACCCGAACCACTTCTTACACTATTGCCCTTCAGGGGGATTCTGCTACTAAAGGCATTTTAGACCCTTAACTAAATCTCTTGATGCAGGGGCGCCTGGGTGGCTCAGTCGGTGAAGTGCCTGCCTTCGGCGCTGGTCATGATCCCAGGGTCCCAGGACTGAGCCCCATGTCGGGCTCCCTGCTTAGTGGGGAGTCGGCTTCTCCCTCTCCCTCTGCCCCTCCCTCCTACTTGTTCTCTCTCTCTCTCTCTCATAAATAAATAAAATCTTAAAAAAGAAAAGTGCCTGATGATAGTTGGTGTTGGAAAGACTGAAAGGGACAGTGAGGGGAAAGCACAGGTGCATAAAAGAAAGACTGGAATAAAAATACCAAGATATTGGGTGATAGGACTATGATTATTTTTCTCCTTTCTAGCTTTCTAGTTTATCCAATATTCTTATAATGAGAATATATTGATTTTATGAGTTAAAAGTATTCAAATAAACAGCTGCTAATGGTAGTTTCCAAATATAACTTCTTCCTAAATATGCAGTTTCCCCGACTCATTCTTTATTCACCCTCCCACAGCAGCCATATGCACAGGAATAACTTTTCCCATATTTGTTATGCATTAAATCGTCAAACTCAAGGCCTGGCAGACCTGTGCTCAACACAGTTCTTTGGGGATAAAGGTCCCCAATTAATAAGCATTTGAGGACTGACGCATCTTTGTCAGTTGACGCTATTATGATATTGTGTAAATCGCCGCACATTGCGGTTAAAGGTTATGGTTAATTGTTAAAGTTAATTGTTATTGAGTCAATAAGAGATAACTCTGTCTCCCCAAAAGAGACTAATTAACTTGGGAAATCTCAGTAAGAGCAGATCAAAGAGGGAGCATGTTTATTCTGTGCTGGATATCCATATCCAGCACAGGAAGTTCTTGAAGGGTTTCAGGATCACAGTGGCAGGCACACAGAGGTGCATAATAATGCACCTATGAGAGAGAGAGCGGCCCACAAACTCTCATGGCCTAACTCACCTTAACCAACCTCCTATTTTCTTCTATTTAACTGTTTTTCTTTTCCTTTTTCTTCTTTGCCTTTGCCTTTAACTGGTTTTGATTAGTGAGGAGTCCACTCACTAAACTGCTCATGCATCAGAAAGGGAGAGATTTTCTGTTTTCCTGGAAAAAGTGATATTTACCCAGGACTCAGCCTGCCAGGCTCTTGAGACTCACAGCTGCCTCCTCTCTCCATGTGTCCTTGCAGGAGCTGCTGGGAGGCCTTGGGCGTGCACATGGACCAGATGAACCAGGGGTCTGGACTCAAAATTTTCCGTACTTGGAATTTGGTGAGAATTACTGATTACTTAACTTGATACTGATTTTGCTTAAGATGAAAGTTCCTAAGCCTGTAGAGATCAAGGCTGAAAAGAAGCGTGATTATCTTAAAATAATGGAGAAAAGGGACAGTGGAGATTTCATAGCTTCACCTCCCGGTGAAGTTGAAGAAATTAAAGCCCAAATAAATTAAACTCATTCTCTAAATGTATAGAGCTGGTCAGTGGCAAAGGCAGGATGAGAATTCAGGAAGCCTGGTAATCCTGGGGCGTTCCTCTCGGCTCTGTGGCATGCAGCCCCTCCTGGGGGCATGCTGCCCTACAGCAATCCAAATTCTCCTTTAAATCCCAAACGTGGGCACATTAGAAGCTGCACGCAAGAGAAAAGCAAGCTATGGTCTCAGAAGCATGAGTAGGGCTTAGCAGAACAATAACAGTCAAAATCAGATGGTCTTGCAGCATCCTCGGGCACAAGTACCTATGAAAATGCCTTTAGAGAGGGAGAGGAGCAGCGTGGGGAGTAAAACCAGCCATTCTGTAAGCCAATTCTACTGCTTTGGGAAATGGGTATTTAACAGATGGTTGAGAGTAATTTCAGCTCTGTGTAGAATACTGCTACTCATAATCACAGTAGCAATGGTGATATTTTTAATTTTTAAGATTTTATTTATTTATTTTGAGAGAGAGAGAGAGACCGCACACATGATGGGGGGAGGGGCAGAGGGAGAGGGAGAAGCAGGCTTCCCGCTGAGCAGGGAGCCCGACGCAGGGCTCGATCCCAGGACCCCGAGATCATGACCTGAGCTGAAGGCAGATGCTTAACCCGACTGAGCCACCCACGCACCCCAGTGATACTTTTAATATAAGGTTTTAAAAGTGCTTCATATACCCCATGCTCTATATCAATCCATTTGTCCAAATACAGCTGAAATCGTCTCTTTTGCTGGAAAAAGAAATATGGAAACAACAGATGGAAGCAACAGAAATATCCAAATTCCGTCCATCCAGCTGTCTGGACACTCAGAAAGGTGCCAATTTTCACCCATTCTCAGCGTGTACTCTCTCCGCAAAGGAAGAAGATTCAATGAGGGGTTTAGGCAACATCCTCTGTCACCCATTTCAATAGTCAGACCTTCACTGAAATAATATAGGTGACAAGCACATCTTTTATTACCAGGATTCCTGGCTGCTAGGCTAGTTGTATTCTCCACCTGCACGATAATATATACAATCCGCCTCTCTTCATCCAGGACAGACACGCTCGATGGACTGCACCAGACCTGGCAGCCTCAGAGTCTTCCTTTCCCACATGAATCCACTTGGAAGGCCCCCAAATAAACATACCTTCCCGGGTTCACATACTTGTGCAACTCCTTCCACCCGCCACCCACATTTTCTCTGGGACTTGCTTTGACCCATGAACCTTAACAACCATGGTGCAAACACGCTTGGTAAGCCCTTGCACACTGGAGTGTTCTCTCTTGGCACATTCACTCCTGGAAGTCAGTCGCCATGTTATGAAGAAACTCGGGCTAGACACTGAAGATGAGAGGGGACAAGGAGAGAGACCCAGGGTTTCTTTAGAGAGTCCACCCCAGTTGAGCTCCCAGCTGCGTGTGACCTCGGCAGAATATCTGCCCCATGAGCCCAGTCAACCCACAGGATCACAAGAAGGAATAAACAGCCGTTGTTTTAAGCCACTAAGCCAAGTGATGGGGTGGCTTGTTATACAGAAATAGATTATTAAATTAGTACATCCCTACTGGTGGTTTTAAAGGCCCCTCTATATCTTCTGTATAAGAGCAGAAATGGAAAAGGGAAATTCAGGCTTAAAATACACTCACTGATTAATGGTTCTACCACTAACTCATGCAGAGTTCCTTACTTAGCAAGTTAGTCCTTTTGTTTCCCTCTCTAATAAATAAGGATAATAGCAACCAATCCAATACACACTCCCCATGGGAGGTATGAGGTTAGAAGAGATGTATTTATTTGTTCATTCATAACACAATTTGGTTAGGAGAAGATTTAGACAGATTACAGTAATAGGTAAAATATTTTACATGCTCAATAAGTGAACGTGGTTCATAAATTTCAGATATTATGATATTTACCAACACATTTTCTCCTCTTATAAACCTGTTCTGTTTCCTGATCTCTTTTACCAACATTTGTATAAGAAAATTTTGGACTGTTTTATCTAAATAATTCCTTATCTAAACAATAATTGATTTCCTTCCACTTTTTCCCTTTTGAAATAGAAACACCTGACTTTCAACAACACCTGATCGGTTTTGAGGATAAAGGTGAGGTGGTTTCGGTTAGGGGCCTGGTGACTGGGGACACGGGAGAGTGTCTAACTCTGGATGAGCTCTCAGCAACACAAGAGCCGGTCTTAACAATTATTGAAGGTTGTTACAAAGGCAATAACTATTCATCCACTGGCCCCATCCTCATTCTCATCCCTTAGATCCTGAAATAAAATGGCAAAGAAAGTAAATTTTGCAGATCAAATAAATGCGTTGAAAATCCACTTATCTCTGGTTTACAGCAGTAATGAGCAACAAGAGCCTGTGTACAGCCCTTCTAGCTTCATGTTCTGGCCTGAGATTTCATTACAGAATAACAAGTAGGAAAATGAGGGAGAGCTAAGAAGATCAAAGCAGAGGGAGAAGTTTGGGGTTCTCGATCACTCGGTATATGTGTGATTTTTCTGTATGTTTACCAATAAAACATTTGCTAAATAAATAAGGCAAGCCAACCCCGTTCCATTGATCCTACTATTTGCCTTTGCCTTTAACTGGTTTTGATTAGTGAGGAGTCCACTCACTGCACTGCTCATGCATCATACTATGGGTGATGATGTTTTAGGTATCAGAGTTCTAAGTTCCTAACAAATACCTCTTCAGACACTTGAGCAGACTCAAAATGTTGAAACCCGACCGGCCGGGTCTGCTGTATTCTAAATCCATGACAAGTAATGGTAGGCAGGCTTCCTGATTTCCATGGTAAAATGTTAGTTTTGATATTTGCTCCTGAAGCACATGACTCTCTCTTCCACCAGCCACGTACAATACGGTACTTGTCTTAAGTTAACCCCTAACCAACGATTATCTAGAATGTGTCAAGGTGTGACTGATGCACATGCCGCTCCCGAAAGCTTCTGTGCTAAGGGATATTCTCGAACGTCTAAGTTCCTTTTGTGCTTTAAGCTGAAACACTCCAAAGCAGTAAGCTTGGACTATCAGAACCCACACCCCTGTGGGAAGGCTTTCCACAGCGACAGCCACCATATGCCACATTAACGTCACACCTCCAGCTGTTCGACTGAGAGGAAATGTTAGAAACAGTTCTGTGAAGACGGAGCCTGTTTCTGCAAAGCCAGGCAAAGACGTAAAATAGTCCCACTGCCATTTTTAGTACATTTTCTCCTCAATTCAGCCAAATCCTAATCAGAAACCACTCTACTAAGTAATGTGAGAGAACACGGTCTTGGGAAAGGAAATTCAGGCACTTGGTATGATCACTGCATCCTCTCCCTTTGGGGACCTCCCTGAGATGCCAAATCATAATAAAGCTGTTGTGGTATTTTGTTTTGGTTTTTTTTTTTTTTTAAGATTTTATTTATTTATTTGACAGAGAAAGCAAGAGGGCACAAGCAGGAGGAACAGCAGAGGGAGAAGGAGAAGCAAGCTCCCTACTGAACAGGGAGCCTGATGTGGGGCTCAATCCCAGGACCCCAGGACCATGACTTGAGCCGAAGGCAGACGTTTAACCGACTGAGCTACCCAGGCGCCCTGCTTGTGGTGTTTTGAAGAATAAAGAGAGGCAGGAGATTTGGATGTTTAATGATATCAAGGTAACACACATGAGAGGTGTTTTCGCCAATGGGATCAGAAATAGCCAGTCATTGACTGCTACCCCAGTAGCTCTTCCCTCACTAGGGATGTCCTGGCACCTCTACCCCTCATCAACCAGCTAAACCATGGGGGCCCCTGGCAACGTTGCACGCATCTGACCAAGACTGCTGCTGACTTGGGGCGCCTGGGTGGCTCAGTCGTTAAGCGTCTGCCTTCAGCTCAAGTCATGATCCCAGGGTCCTGGGATCGAGCCCCGCATCAGGCTCCCTGCTCCGTGGGAAGCCTGCTTCCCCCTCTCCCAACCCCCTGCTTGTGTTCCTGCTCTCGCTGTGTCTCTGTCAAATAAATAAAATCTTAAAAAAAAAAAAGACTGCTGCTGACCGCTGTGTTCTGAACATTCCCTAAGAAAAAGAGTACAGAGGAGGCAATGATCTGGGGAGCACTGAGCTGACTTCCAGGACATGAGTGTGGTCAGCAGAAGAACGGCCCCCAAAGATGTCCACATCCTACACTTCAGATCCTGTGATGTTGTGGGTTACATGGCAAAGCAGAATTGAGGCTGCAGATGGAATTAAAATTGCTAATCCACAGACCTTGACAGGGGGAGATTACCCTGGACTCTCCAAGTGGGCCCCATATAATAAGGGTCCTTAAGTGGGGAAGAAGAGGTAGAAGAGTCAGTGTTAGTGGGATGGCCTCTAAGAAAGACCTGACCAGCCATTGCTGGCTTTGAAGGTGACGGAGGATCAGGAGCCAAGGCCTGGAGGAGGGCTCGAGAGCTGGAGGAGGCGAGAACACTGCTCCCCTAGAGCCTCCAGGAAGGAACGCAGGCCTGCCAGCCCCTTGATTTAGCCCAGTGAGACCCATTTCAGATTGCTCACTTCCACAACTGTAAGGTAAGAAATCTGTTGCTTTAAGCCACGAAATTCGTAGTAATTTGCTACAGTAGTGAATGGAAACTCACAGAACGAGTCAAATTTGAAGTATCTGTGGGACATTCAGGAGAATGAATGGAAATGTGATACTCTGCTCTGGAACGTGTCCTAACCTGACAAACGTCAGGTTAGAGAGCAACATCGGGTTCCCGACCACGTGCCTCCTCCACCTGCGGACTGTGTCTCTTCAGGATGCGGTTGTGATGTTAGGACCGCCCGGGGGAAACTGGTTGGCTGAGCTGGGCTGATAAACAAGGATTCTAAAAATGGCTCTAGATTCACAAAGCTGAGTGTGCGCGTCTGAAGCAAGAACTTCTTGCATGAAAGGAGTCAAGGGACAGACACCCTCGCAGCGTGCTGCCTGACTTCCACACAAACCTTACTTTGTCGTCTCACTCCGCTCACCAAACCACCTTCAGAGGCTCAATTCCACCTTCCCCTCCAGAGGGGGCTGGCCCGGGCTCTCCCAGCGGTGGCCAGCCCCTAGCAGTCCCAGCTGCTCAAGCAGCAGCATCTCTGCTCCAGGGTGAGCCTGTGCAACGGCTGGAGTAATTCATACTGTTTCGCTCTTCTTTCATAAAAATGAGTGGAAATGAAAAATAGATGTGCTATTATCCATCAAAAGCATAAGGCTCACAAAAATTAGTAGGGCTGAAGATGAGAGCCATCAGGGGCCAATCGTAAGTTAATCACCTAGGCAGCCTGGCTGTGAGAGATGAACAGAGCTTGCCAACGAGACCAGAGTGGACATTTACCGAGCACTTCACATTTGTAACCCCACCAGACCACTGAGGTAGGTGCCAGGTTTATCCCCTTTATAGATTCTAAAGTTTAGACACAGAAAGTTTAACTTGCTTAAGGAATCTCAACCCGTTAAGTGGCAGAGCCAGGATTCAAGCCCAAAGAGCCTGACTCTGGAGCCCAGCCCTCTCCTCCCCTGCCCCCCCAACACACCACGCCCTCCCTGATGTCAGGGGCCTCTCTGACCTCATCCTTTCCCTGACCTCCTCTCCTCCTCTAGGTCATCTCCTGCTCCTCTCCCTGTACTACTTTGGTCCTGTCCACACTGGCGGCCTCCAGGACATGCCAGACACTTGCTCTGCCTCAAGGCCTTTGCACCTGCTGTTCCCTTTAGAAAACTTTTCTCCCAGATACTCATCATTCTCTCACCTCCTTCAGGTCTTGTAAACGTCTCCATGAAGCACTCCCTGACCTCCTCTAAAGGGACTGGGCGCTCTGTCAATGTATCCTGGGAAGGCCTATCCTGGATATGGGAGGCAAACAGGGGCTGGTTGAAGGGAAACTTCCAGGTCCCTCTGAGATGCGATTAGGCTGCCCATGGAGGCCAGTGAGGGCGAGCTGGGTTTTAGCACTTCTGGACACAGGCTGATGGCCAGTAATTTTAGTTGCTCTCTGCACAGTAACCCAGTGCATTGTGGTTGAATGTTTGGTAGATACAAAAATTCAAAGTCTGGCCTCAGAGGCACCGTGGGGAAAGAGGTGGACAGGCCCATCCTTCACTAGATGATCAGGAGCCCTTCACCCTTGAGGCTTAAGGGTGGAAGCAGGATGACATCTGGGCTCCCAGAATGGTCCTGTCATCAGGGCCACATTCCCTGGTGTAAGGGCCACATCCTGGTGGCATGATGATAAGGCTGACCGCATGTTCACATATAACACATGGGCATCCCCTAGCCCTCAGAGATGGGGAACTCTGAGCCTTGCTGGCCTTCCTTGTTAAGCTGGTGGGGCTCGTGGCACCTTCTAATCCCTTCCATGGCCATTATAGATCTTGGACATTTACCCCACATGTGCACATGTATTCTCATTCAGGATTCAAATAGCCTGGGGAGAAAAGCAGTACTTTCACACATGAGGAAACTGAGGCTCAGATCTACTGACCTACACATCATCACACACTAAGTGCTTCTCTGGGCCTCGACTTTTGGCTCCAAGAACAGTGTTCCTGTCAGGGACACACATGGGCCACCAGCACACGATCCATTACAGACCCAGAGTCAGAGAGTGCTTGTATCCGACTGTGACCCCAGAATTCTCAAAACCAATTTCGTGTTGGTTAGGGATGACTCCCCAGACGCCTCTGGAGGCACGCCACGATGCTTCCCAACCAGCCTGCTTTTGACGTGGCTAAACCTTTATTCACTTCCAGTGATCTTCTTCAGTAGAAAAGGCAAGTGCGGTTATATCCATAGGTCAGAATTTATTTCATACCACCTCGTTTATAGCATTTTCAAGGACAACATTCTGCTCAACATCATTTACACTTGAAAACAGAGAAGCACAACTTGGTAAGGCACCAGGTTACGACAGTCTGGGGAGAAGACCTTGCCTTCATTTTGGCTTGTGTAATACCTGGGTGGTTTCTCCTGAATTCTGTCAAGCACAGAGAACAATATTACAAAAGGTTCATTTCCACATACATGGTAAAAAGTGACAGAACAGGTGGGAAGTATATTGTATTTTTCAATTATGACTGGCCTACACTGTAGGAGTTAAGCTAAAGCGGCATTTTCTAAAGCACAACTCATAAAATCTTCTCTGCAATACCAAGCTGCAAGTTTAACAGTGCTTGAGCTTTGAAGTGAACCAACTTTATGTTTAACTCAAGCACATACTTTTAAGAACTTTTCTGCCCAATCACACAAAGAAAGAAAAATGGAGGAAAACCTGAAGTACAATCAATCGTACGTACTTTACTATTCTATAAACTGCAGCAACATGTTAAAAACGGTTGTGTTTAAATGTCAACCCTCTAGATTTTTAGCGCTAATGGTTCGGGTTATATCAAGTTGGGTTAAAAATAAACCACTTGAGGAAAGCTCTCAGAACTGGGCCGCACAGGCACGCTCCCCTGCCAGGTTACCACCAGTGGCCCCCAGGCAGAGGGGGCCATGACCCCCGCCCCGGGGGGACCAAGAGCAGCCCCATTTGCTGTCACGTGCATAAAATTTCTTTCAAGTCTTGTGTTCTATCTTAAAAATTACTTTGCACTGTACTCCAGGACATTTGCTGAAATATAAAAATACTGGTTAAAATTACTCACCAAGTAAGTCTCCCACAGCCCCCACCCCTGCACCCAAGAGCAGGCGGAGCCCAGCCTGGGACACGGGCCCCCCCACAGACAGATGAGCCAAGCAGGCCAGCTTAGAGTCTGTTCGGAGCATTTCCACAAATGATGTAATTTTATTCACTCAGGCTATGTGACTAAATGCTTCAGGAAACTATGACTGATACCAATTTCAGTAATGAAAAATAGTGAACAATCCATGTATTTTAGTTTTAAAACAGAGAAATCAGTTAATTTTATTTACTAACACAAATCAAAGAAGCCCCTAACCCAATCTTTTACTTCTTCTATAGGAAAACATAAATTCGCTTTTTTAAATACAAAAAAGACAATGCAAGACCCACAGAAGGACAAGACTTTTCCATCCACCGGCTCTACAGAAGTTTCCCTAGTTATTGAATCGATTTTGGTAAATCTGCTTCACCCACCGCAACCAGACATTATAATTCGTGGGGTAGGCTACCTTTTGGCATCTCAGAAGCATAACCATCACAAAGTAAACAAACCTACTCTTCTGATACGCAACTTTTTTCCTCAAGATGAAGCCCTAAAACCTGCCACCTTGAAGAACACAAATGTTTCACAAGCATGTGGTTTTCTGGCTATCCCCCCACAAGGATGCAGCTGACGGGGGGGGAGCTGGGGTCCATACGCGCACCCCGCTCCCGGCGGCCACAGCAGGCCGCCCCTGTGAGCCCTCTGACTCACAGCCCTGGTCTCTGCTGCCCTTTCCCTCAAAGGCATCTGCGGCTTTAACCGGTGGTTTAACAGGTTTCAAGAGACATTCAGTTTAAAACAGGTTTTAAGAGATGTTCGTGTTTTAAGATGGTCTCAAAACTGTGTCAAAATATACTTAAAATCCTATTGGAGTAGGATATAATCAAAAAGAGATCTGTTCAAAAAAGTAACAAAGAGGAAGCTGAGCTTCCCTCACGTGTTTTTGCGTTCATGCTTTTTCTCATTAACTGTTTAAAAGTCTGAATCAGCAGCAAATACAGCCATATACACATATGTGTGTGTGTGTGTGTGTGTGTGTACATTTTGGCTGACTTAAGGGGAAAAAAGTACATTTTGTCTCCTACAATCGTTGGCTGCAGGCCTTTCAAGAGTGTCCATGTCCCTGCAGATGGTTTAGTTTATTTAGTTAGTATGGAAGTTTTAAAACAATTCCCATAGGTGCTCCCTAGAGTTCTAACTACCAGGGTTTAGGCAGTTTGGTGCACACATACAAACAGCAAATACCACGTTCTGATCTCAACATGAATCACTCCCTAAAGAAAATACAAGAGCTTCTGACTAAATACTTGCTTTACTCCACATGGTATGTTGGCTATGTTTATACGATGTCAACACAACTGGTCTAAGAATGAAAAATCCCAATAAACAATGTTTTCTTTTTGGTGTACCCAGGGCCACAGGGTTAGTAGGATGTGCTTTGCTGGTTGATTTTAGATCTTAAGCAACCAGGTATTAGCATATGACAAAAGTGACTGGTTTGAGGTGTTGTAGGCAGAGGTCTCTTGTTTTTTTCTCAGATTTTAGTCCCTTAGAAAGTTTTTTAGAAGTGTGTGGAGTCTTTGGGCTAAGAGTGATTCTCACCATAGCTGGCCAGGGGACACAATGCACTTGCAGGAAGGAGCCCTTATTCAAGGCAGGGTTAACCACACCATTTCTTCTTTTGTTCTTCTGTACATTGTAACGTAGCGAAAAAAAATTTCATTCTTGACACCCAGATCCAAGGTGTCTTTTTCATATTAGATATAAATTAATCCAGAGGTCTAGAGCTCTACATTTCCAGAGTTATGAAAAATGCTCCACTGACTTCAAAAATATCTTGCATAATTAATAATCAGCTCGTCCCTAAGCTCAAACAAACAAGAATATCCAAGGCAAGAAAGAAGACATAAATTGAGAGCTGGACCTATGACACACACACGCTCTCTACACAGCTCCGGCACGATGAGAGGACGCATTCAGCTAATATAGCTTCTACTGCGGGTTCCCGGCCGGCGTCATACAAAACAGCAATACTTCTTCCACCAGGACTTGGAGAGGTTTTTCATTTTGTCTGGAGTCCTGCTTTTGGACTTCTTTGGCTGTTGCTGAGTGTCCGAGTACTGAATGCCCGCAACGATGGCCGCATCAAAGACCTCTTTGAGGTTTTTCTGAGTCAAGGCTGAACACTCGATGTAGGAGGCAGCTTTGATTTCCTCGGCGCACAGCTTGGCCGCCTCTTCGGGCACGGGCTTCTCTTTGCATTTGTCCAGCTCAATAAGGACCTTGACGTCTTCTCTGAGATCCGACTGTGTTCCAACGAGGATGATGGGGGCTTTGGGACAGTGGCAGCGAATCTCTGGCACCCACTTCTCGCTGACGTTCTGGAAAGAGGAGGGGCTCACCACGCTGAAGCACAGAAGGAAGATGTCCGTGTTGGTGTAGCAGAGAGGCCTGAGTTTGTCAAACTCATCCTGCAACCAATCAAAGCACCCAAAAGTTACATTCTCAATTGATTCTCATCAGCAAAAAGACCACTTTACCATTTTTTTCCTTGAAAGGGTCTGGCAGGTCTGGTTACGGAAGGAAGGGCCAGCACCTCGGAAAGCGATCCTGCTGCTTGCTAGCCCCACGAAACCTGCCCAGTGCATTCGATGTTCACATCAGTGTTCACAGCCTTCTGGCAACTTACCACAGGAGAAGTACTTACAGTGGGTGAATGGCAGAAAGCAAATTTACTTTCTCCAGCCTTCAGCCTAGAGCAGCCCAGATTTACTCTTTCAACTCTGGTATTTAGCTACTCTTTTAGAATCAGGGTTAGCAGCCCACGGATCCCCAAGTCTCCAATCTGACCCCAGTGAACCCCATCTAACCCAGCTCCTCTCTTGAAGAATCCAGCCCTGCCCGTTCTCGACAGCTGTGAGTGATGCCCGCCTGGTCCCATCTGTGCTGCACACGGTCGGGGCACGCACAGAGTACAGAGTAATGTCAATCAGACACAAGGACAGACCCAGAACTGGAGCTGAGGACCTCTGACAGCCCACTCTCCTTGGCAATTCAGAGAGCCTATGCCTCTCAAAATCACTTACAACAATGTGACTTACAATGTCACATTGGTTAATACATTTTCATTCTTACTTGATATACCTTTCTTCTTGCTTGATCTCTTTTTCTCCCTCCTTTCTTCCTTTTGGAACTTCCTTTCCCCTTCCCTTTTCCCTGCAAATACCAGGGACCTCCATGCAGCTTTGGGAAGATAACCAAGCATCATGCTGCTGAATACCTGCCAGAGTCATCCACCTGGCAGAGATGCATGCTGGCCACCGGGCACTGTGCAGGGCCAGGGGAGTCGGCTGGGAACAGACAGACCTGGCCTCGGCCCTTGTAGAGATGTCGGCCTCCAAACCAGCATTTCTTCATAGTCTCCTGCAGTGCCTTATTCAATGAACTGAAAGCTTTCACTCAACTCTCTCATAGGAAAATACTTACATCATCTCATTCCTATTTAAAATTTCTATCTGTGGGGGCACCTGGCTGGCTCAGTCAGAAGACATACTACTCTTGATCTTGAGGCCGTGAGTTCAAGCCCCACATTGGGTGCAGAGATTACTAAAAAAATTAATTAATTAGTTAATTAAACCTTTAAAAAATAAAAAAATAAAGTAAAATAACATTTCTATCTGTGGATGCCAGCCTCACACACATGTCCTATGATAGATAACTTCCCAGTGGCATGAAAAAGTGAAATGCCATCCAGGTTTTCAGTACGCCGTTGGCACACTCTGACTATTTACAAAGTCCTATTTATGTGCACAGTATTCTGCATCCGTGGCCCTTCTGGAGGCGTAAAGGAAACCTGGATCTGTTTTACTGGAAGGCACTTTCATCATTTGAGGCTCCACAGTTCAGTTGTAGGGCAACAACCCCTAACAGTACAGACGTCAACCAGCTCAAATGCTCAGGAACGAATCTGGCGTTTCATCACTGCCGCCTGTCAGACTTCTACACACGGTGGTTAAAAAAGAACAACTTGGCTTTCTTAGTGCCAACTTTGTGCTGAAAGAATCAACATAGAAAATCCACCAGGTCGACGATGGCCCAGCAAAGATCTTGTAATAAAACATTCCCTCTGTTCTCAGAGGCCCCAGAAAAGCACAAAACGGAGCCCCGCGTAAGGTCAGCTCCCTCAGGCAGCTGCAGCTCACTGTTAGAAGTCAGTCACCCTTGGCGGTGCCCTGCGAGCTGGGGTTGCATTACCAATAAAAAGAAAGGCAAGCGCAGGGGCTGGGCCTTGTGACAGGGCTTTGGAAATCCAGCTCCCCAGACCTCTTGAGATTCTGGCGAAAGGGTTCAGGGAGCCAAGCAGAAATCAAACCCGCCTCCTCACTGCCTGACCAGAAACCCTAGATATTTGCTGAAATCAACACAACATACATATGCGTGACGAGGCCAATTGGAATGTACCCTCCAGGAGAGGTGTGCTGAGGCCCAGTGATGTGCACGCACCTGCCAGGTCTGTGGGGAAGACATACAGAATTCGGTCAGAGACAGGGCGTGGTGGACAGGCCACTGAATAGTAGTGCTGGTCAAGCTGCAACTTGAGTTTTTGGTTTTTTTAGTACAGAGATTTTTCCAAGTGCCTCACGGGTCAAAAGCCTGAGGAATTTTCAGCTTCTCCTGGCAATGCCACTGTGACCTCCTCCTATTTCAGTGATGGTCCCTTCTCTTATGCCAAAGGTATGTTCTCAACACCCTCGGTCTCTGATCTATTTTCACTTGAGTAAGACTGTGAGTCCAGTGTTAAAAACTCCTTTTAACATCTTCTATGCTCACCTACCTCCCTAACAAGAAAACCCAAAGACACAAAAAGCAATTTCTAGTTACTTATTCATCCAGTAAAGCCATATTCTTGCTCTGAGCTTCCAGATGAAAAACTTGCATTTGGGCCCCGGGTTAGGGCTACCTGTGCTCATGCCCCCCCTGGAGCTGGAAACAGAGGTCGCACAAGTCACTTTAAGCCCACAAGGCTATCCTGAGGACTGCCTGGGGCGGTGGGAGGTGGGGGGAGGGGGGCGGGTTTCACTGGCTGAGTCTTCATTAGGGAAATACAGCAGGTGTCAAATCAAGTCCCTTAAAAGGTTGTTTATCAGATCTGCAGTAAGGAATAAGGAAGGTGGGAAAGAACTACCACTCTGACCTGCTTTGCTATTAGTCAAAATAAGTCCTAATGGATACTTGGAGAGTAGGGGGAAAAAATGATCTTATCTTGCCAGCTGTGTACTTTGCATAGTTTTTGAGGTTGGTTTATTCATTCATTACATAATAAGGTATACTTTACTAATACATCAGTTAAAAAATAGTCAAACTCAATGAAAACATCACTGGGAGACCAGAAGAATAATTTCCAAATAAACTAAATCTTACCAATTTGCACCAAAGTCCTTTTATTTCCCTAATTATAAACTTTTTTCATGAAAATATCTCCAAAATTATTCTTGCGCTTCCCCAGCTTTTAAACAGACCATACTAAGGAAAAATCGACCTCTGCCTCAGTAATTCAGGATCATCTCTACAAAGTTTTTCTGATGATGGTCCTATGCCTCTTTCAAAACTGCCCAGTGGTTTTCTCCCCAGACCCACCTGTCCTGCACCCCAAGCCAACACTGCCTTCCTCCTTATGGCACTTCCCTGGTTTCTTTCACAAGTTCTACTAACTGGTTTATCTTCCCTACAGACTATAAGTCTTCGGAGGGGCAGGCCAGGACTTAAGGTTGCATTCCCCAGGACCCAGCACTCCGTTTTATGTATCCATTATAAACCATGATTAAGCCCTATTCTGCACCAGGCACCATGAGGGCCCTAGGCCTAGAACCCCAACTCAGGAAGCCGGGTCTGTGACAAGAGTCAACAGCTAATAGGAGAGCCCCATCAGTGGGCAGGGATGTGCTCTGTACTGCTTGCTCCTCCCCTCGAGGATCCCCAGGAACTGTGCCTTCTGGGCTTCCTGTCTACGGTCTTATTCTTGGGCTATTCAGCTGCCCCTTTCTGGCGTTAGCAGGAACGTCTATATTTATCCACGTGCAACTCTGACCTCATTTTAAAGATCAGAAAATCAGACACGTAGTAGGACAAAGATTCTTACTTTATAAAAAGCAATTAAGCTTTCATGACAAATACCAAGAGGGCATTCAGAAAGATTCAATATTAGAAGAAAGTGTTCTTTTGAGTCCTCTTTTCCGCAGGCAGGAAGATACACAGTGCGTTTGCTTTTTTCTGCTGCCGCTGAAGGGGAAACGGAGATGCTCCAGTGTAGAAGGGGCAGAAGGGGCAGGGCCACCACTCAGGCCACTCTGGCCACCGCCAAACCCGTGCTGAGCTGGGGACCAAAGCTGCCCAGTCTTGTGTCACCCTGAGTTTTGAAAAATAAACCTGTGAATTTGCTGTCCCAGGGTAGGCAAGCAGTTTGGATGAGGCACTTGGGAATGCTGGAAAGTGAGCTTCTTAAACACAGATCGTCATGTGACAACACCTCAGAAAGTGAGGTGGGCACTTTTACGTGCCCACAAAGGGCCCCTCAGCATTTGCTCTAACTCTAACAAGGACAGGAAAGACTCCATGTTGATGAACTGTCACTATGACAAACTCAGGAGATGGCACCCTGGGTTCGCACAGAGAACAAGGAGACCTCAGTGACGAGCACCGTGCCAAGGGACGACTGGCTGATGATGAGTCCCTGGAGCTCTTCGGGGAACACCCCAATCCCTTGTCCCTCCCTGGGCAGGTCATCCAAGTGCTTGATCCTCAAGACAAGAATAAACATTCACAATTTGGAAAGACGAAGTCCAGATTCATTCATTCCCCCAGCTCAGGAGAGCTTCAACCACTGTATCTCTGCTTCAAAGGATAGGGGTGGCCCTAGAGAGTCAAACCACAGCTTAGGGAGGGATGGGGGGTGCCTGGGGGGTGCAGTTGGCTGAGTGTCTGCCTCTTGGTTTCGGCTCAGGTCACGATCTCAGGGTCGTGGGATCGAGCCCCGTGTCCAGCTCCACACTCAGCGTGGAGTCTGCTTAAGATTCTCTCTCCCTCTCCCTCTCCCCCTCCCTACCGTGCTCTCTTTCTCTCCCTATAAAATAAATAAATAAAATCTTTTTTAAAAACCTCCATCTTTTTCTTGAGCAAATTTAATATTTGGCGTGTTGACCTCTAATAAAATGATTCTATCACCAACTTACTCTGAGAAATAATCGCAAAGCATCATTGATAATTTTTAATATAAACGAGATAGTAAATAAGATCAGAAAGTCCTGTAAGAACTCCCGTTCTTGACCCTGTTGTCCCCCTGCCCTGAGCATGCAAAGCTGGGCCAAACCCTGTTTTAGGGGTGCAGAGCTATCTCCCCTCCCCACCACCCTCTGAGAGAGCAGGGCTGGGGCCACTGCACGAGCCTTTAGAATGACCCGGTTATGGAGGGAGCTTATTGTGAAGCCTCTCTAAGGCTGGCTCCCTGGCCAGCCCGGAGCCGCGATGACCCACTAACCTGCCCAGCCGTGTCGCAGAGCTGGAGTCTCACAGGCCGCCCGTCCACGGACACCACAGCTTAAAAACAAGACAAAAACAATGATCAGGGGGTGGGTGTCTTTTAACCCCTTCCAGGAAAATAATGCCTTCAGCTGCAACTACCATTCTCCCTCCAAACCCTTCGGCTAGTCTGGGTCCCCTAATGAATTAAAGACTTGCCTAAAACAAGGAGGCCCCACGGAGGCATTTTTGTCTTCCAACCGTCCAGCCGTCCAGGGCTGGCAATTCATCGCATGGCCGGGGCTGAAGCTGCAAATCCCTGAGCCGTTTGAGGGCACCCCAGAAGGGCCTGCGCTTTCCGCTCGGCCCCGGAAGATTTATTTTCCTGTCACACTCGTTTCAAAAAACCTAAAAACAACACTGGGGGGGGGGGGTTGCGGTTGTAAATGGGAACCAACCTTGCCGTTTTAACTCAGTGGAAAACCTTACAAATAATTGTTTTCCCTTGGGAAACGTTCCAAGACTTCATGGTTTATCATAAAATTGTAGCTTGTTTTGAGAACATGAGCAAACACAGGCAGCCTGCATTGTCCTGTTTATAGAAGAGGGCACTGTTTATCTCACCGTGTCAGCTCAAAGGGAGGATTAACACAGAAAAGAAAGCCTGCCCACCTTTCCACTGGGATCGGGTACTGGGCAGGGGCCTGCACTGGAGCACAGCCTGGAGGTTTCTATTTGAATTAAGCACTCAGGTCCGTCTAAGTGCAACTTTCTAAGTTGCTTTTAATGTTTACACGAGTCAGCTGGGAGGGAAAAGGAGGAAAAAATAAAACCGTTTGGGTGGAAATCCATTAGTGTAGCAGTTTTATCAAGGGTACCTTAGAGGTGGAAGAAAGCAAGCCCTTGCCATCGGGACCTTCTAAGAGGTCAAGAAGCATTGTTGTTGTTGTTGTTGTTGTTGTTGTTGTTGTTGTCCTTTTAAGAGCAGAGAGAGTGCTTCACTGTGGATTTTAACTTTTTAGTAAATTTCAAAAAGACCTGAAAAATCCTTTATCTTTGTTTCCACCAAACCAAAACACATAGCACACCATACGTAAGGGCTGTAAATGGCTTAAAGAGACACTGAAGAGATACTAAGAAACAGAAACAGAGCCAACGGGGGAGATGGAAGAGGGAGCAGTGGGAGCAGGGGAGAGGGGCTCAGAAGAAATCGCCTTTACTCTCCAGGTTTAATCCAAACCTAAGCCCTTAGTGCTGTTTTCACTAAGTCAACTATGTTCTGCCGTCTCTGTGGCTCTTCAAAGTGGAGACGCCCCGTCCCTGTGAGGGAAGCCACCGAAAGGAACGGACTGACTCTCAGGGCCACAGGTAATGGCACCTGCGCGTCACCTTCCCACGGAAACTCGGCAGCTGCGCCAGCAACGTCGACCTGACGCAACTTTTCTACGCAGCAAACTGACCAGGCAACCTGAACTCGACCTGTTCCTTACTAAATTGCCGTATCATTTCTTTCTGCACAGGCTCTGTCTCCCGTACCCCGCCCCCCTCCGCCGGGCTCCGCTTTTGGGGGCTCCCCGTCGCCCCGCGGTCCCTCAGGTGGCCCCGCGCCTGTCCCGTCCCCGAGGCTCGGGAAAGGTGCTGCGCTCCGCGCCGGGTCCGCTTCCCAGCTGGAGCCCGGCGGGCCCAGCAGCC